>NW_007727153.1:269983-349033 GCF_000696425.1 Galeopterus variegatus | reverse complement strand
AAAAAAAAAAAAAAAAAAAAAAAAAAAAAAAAAAAAAAAGTTATTAATAAAGTACTTATAATTTTGCTTACTGTTTTTCAAAGTGAAGTTATTAATTATCCTTATCAGGTATTGCACTGAGAGAGCTACTTAAGGGAAACGAAAGCCTCTTTAGGGTCTAACTCATCATTCAAACCCTTGCAATAACAATGACTTACTTTGCTTTTTACCTAGACAGATGAAAATACTTATTTTATGTAACAGGCTTTATAATATTCAATTACATCTGTTTAAAATATTCTATCACACTGTGCTCAGATTTGAAAATGGAAAGATGAATTTTGTTTCAATAACAGAAACGTGATGCTGAAATAGCCAAAACCATGATGGAAGAACATGAGAGAATAATAAAGGAAGAGAACGCTGCAGAAGACAAACGAAACAAAGTAAAAGCACAGTACTATCTTGACTTAGAGAAACAACTTGAAGAACAAGAACAAAAAAAGCAGGAAGCTTATGAACAGTCGCTGAAAGAGAAACTCATGATTGATGAAATTGTTAGGAAAATCTGTGAAGAAGATCAATTGTAAGTTTATCTTAAGTTTCTTACATGCCTAAACATTTACTTTAGATCTATCGTAGTGTTGTGAAGAGAGAAAGCACCAAGAACAGTGCCGATACATAGTAAATGCTCAGTAAGTGTTATCTAAGGTCACATAAGTTGAAACCAACTCTTTTCTATCTTTGTTAGCATGATAATTAATAGATTAATGATCTGATAATAAATACTTATTAAGCGACTGAGTGACCTAAACGTTTGTTTTTCTTAAATACGCCTACATCATAGAAAGCATGTTTTCTGATGAATTTCCATAACAGACAGCTTTAGAGTGCCACAAGGCTTATGTTAACAGGTTGTAGACTTTCTGAAATGGGATGCATAAAACTTCGTAAATAGGTTAGAGGTGAGACATAGTACAGGTTGAGTTTCCCTTTCTGAAATGCTTGGGACCAGAAGTGTTTTGAGTTTCGGATTTGTTTGGATTTTGGAATATTTGCATTACATATACTTACCAGTTCAGTATCCCTAATCCAAAAATTTGAAATCCAGAATGGTCCAATGAGCATTTCCTTTGAGCATCATGTCAGTGCTCAAAAAGTTTCAGATTTTGGAGCATTTTGGATTGTGTATATTTGGATTAGGGATACTCAACCTGGGTATTTTACACAAAGAAAATTTATACCTGATGAGTGAGTAGGAAAATACACCAAGAAGAGACACCAGCTGGGTGTCTTCCAATTCAGTTCCAGGACTATCTACCTGGAAATTGTGTCGGATCCCACAGATTGAGGGCTCAATCCCCAAGACAGCCCCACCCCAACACACTTCTAATGCCAGTCGCAAACCGAAGGTTGTTCTACCTTGGCTTCTGACTGACTGGCTATAAATTGGGGTTTCCTTGGTTAGTTTGCTGAGCAGCTCACGGAACTCAGAGAAACTGACTAACATTTACCTGTTTATTATAAAGGATATTGTAAAGGATACAGATAAACAGCCAGATGAAAAGATACATAGGGTGAGTTTTGGAAGGATCCTAAGGTGCAAGAACTTCTGTCCCCGTGGAGTTGGGGCTTGCTACCCTCCCAGCAAGTAGAGGCAAAACCTCCCCAGGTGTGTACTATCCAGTAGCTCTCCGAACTCATGCCTCTTGGGTTTTTATGGAGGCTTCATTACATAGGCATGAGTGACTAAATCATTGGCCATTGGTGATCAACTGAACCTTCAGCCCCTCTCCCCTCCCCAGAGGTTGCAGGGTGGGACTGAAAATCTTGCCTTGGTCTTTCCTGTGACCAGCCTCCATCCTGAAACTACCTAGGGACTACCAGCCATCAGTCAACTTATTAGCATACAAAAAGACAGCACTTTGGATATTCTAAGTAGTGTAGGAGTTGTGTGCCAGGAGGGGTGATGATGACCAGATGTATATTTCACAGTACCACACCTGGCATTTATATTATTTATTTTTATTTAAAAATTTTTATTTTTCATTGAAATGTATTGATTATACATAATTGTGGGGTACAGAGTTAAACATCAATACATGTATACAATATGTGATGATCAAATCAGGGTACTTAGCATATTCATCATTATAAAACAATCATTTCTTTGTAATGAGGACATTGATATCCAGTCTTTTAGCCATTTGATAACATGCAGTAAATTATTGTTAATTATAGATGCCTAGCTCAACTGTATACTAATAGAACTTATTTTTCCTGTCTAGCTGTTTTGTGTCCATTAACCAACCTCTCACTATTGCCCCTTCCCCTTCCCCTTTCTTGCTTCTAACCACAGTTCTGCTCTGTCCTTCTGAAAGTTCAACTTATTAATATATTATTTTTGTTTGTTTCTTTCTCCCACTTATGAGTGAGGACCTGCAGTATTTCTCTTTCTGTTCCCTGGCTTATTTCACTTAACATAATTTTCTCCAGGCTCATCCATGCTGTTGCAAATAGCAGAATTTCATTCTTTTTTCCTGGCTGAGTAGTATTCCATTGTGTATATGTACCACATTTTCTTTAACCAGTCATCCATTGATGGACATTTAGGTTGTTTCCATGTCTTGGCTATTGTAAACAGAGCTGAGATAAACATGGGAGTGCAGGCATCCCTTTGACATGATGATTTCCATTCCTCTGGGTATATACCCAGTAGTGGGATTGCTGGATCATATGGTAGTTCTGTCTGTAGTTGTTTGAGAAACCTCCATACCATTTTCCATAGTGGCTGCACTAATTTATAGTCCCACCAATAGCATATAAGGGCTTCCCCTTTCTGTGCATCCTTGCCAGCAGTTTTTATTTTCTGGGTTTTTTTTTTTTAATAATAGTCTAACTGGTGTGAATGATATCTCAATGTAGTTTTTTTTTTTTTCTTTTTGTCTTTTTTACTGACCGGTAACGGGATTGCAACCCTCGGTGTCGCGCCTGTACTGGGGACTGGCAACGGGATCGCAACCCTCGGTGTTGTGCCCGCACCGCACTCA
The DNA here is from genome assembly GCF_000696425.1 of Galeopterus variegatus. Taxonomy (NCBI): domain Eukaryota; kingdom Metazoa; phylum Chordata; class Mammalia; order Dermoptera; family Cynocephalidae; genus Galeopterus; species Galeopterus variegatus. Next base: position 346,004 of record NW_007727153.1, on the reverse strand, counting down.
GCCAGTGAGCGGGAACCAGTCTCCACATGGGACCCAAACCCTCGGCAGGAGTGCCACCGCGCTCCCAAGCGGCGCACTCTCCAGTGCGCCACCGGGCTGGCCCATATCTCAATGTAGTTTTAATTTGCATTTCACTGATGCTTAGTGATATTGAGCATTTTTTCATGTACTTGTTCATCGTTTGTATGTCTTCTTTTGAGAAATGTCTATTCAGCTGGCATATTTAGTGGCACATAGTAGGCATTCAAAATGTTTATTGTATGAATGAATGAACAAGCAATAAATAGGAAAGGTGTTTTCTCCCACATTATTATCAACAGAGGAAATTACTTTTTAATGTTTTTATATTATTTCTGTTACTATAAAACTGTATCCATAATTTTTTTTTAGGGAAAGACAACAAAAGTTAGAAAAAAGGAATGCAACCCGAAGGTATATAGAAGAGTTTCAGAAACAGCAGGCTCTCTGGAGAAAAAAGAAACGTGAAGAGATGGAAGAAGAAAACAGAAAAATCATAGAATTTGCTAACATGCAGCAGCAAAGAGAAGAAGATCGGATGGCAAAAGTTCAAGAAAATGAGGAAAAAAGGCTACAGCTTCAGAATGCGGTATTAAAATAACCACTTCTTTAACACTGGTGAAATTCTGAAATATTAGTTATAGAATTTGGGTCCTAGAAATAAATATTTGTATTTTAAAAAATTTAATAGCTGACTCAGAAGTTGGAAGAAATGCTACGGCAACGTGAAGATTTGGAACAAGTGCGACAAGAATTATACCAGGAAGAACAAGCTGAAATATATGAGAGAAAACTAAAAGTAAGTTTTGAACTTTGAAAGAATAATTAACATAGAGAAGAATATGATTTTTAGATAAAATAGTAGAAAGGTAATAGATATAAGCCCAACTGCATTAGTCCATTTCTGTCGCTTATAACAAGATACCTGAAACTGGGTGATTTATAAAGAAATGAAATTATCGCTTACAGTTTTGGAGGCTGGGAAGTGATGACAGTGACCCATTGCAGAAAATGGCAGAGCAGAGAGACAGAGAGAGACTCCTCCTTCATTCTCCTTTTAAAGCCCTCTGAACCACACCCCTGATAACCATTACTAGTCTATTCATAATGGCATGGTCCTACAATCTAATCACCTCTTCAAGGGCCCACCTTTCAATTACCATAATAGGATTTACCACACTCTTTTTTTTTTTTCCCCTTTTTGTCTTTTTTCGTGACCGGCAACGGATCGCAACCCTCAGTGTTGCGCCCGTACCGGACCAGGACCGGCAACGGGATTGCAACCCTTGGTGTTGCGCCCGCACCTCGCTCAGCCAGTGAGCTGCCGGTCTGTATGTGGGATCCGAACCCTCGGCGGGAGTGCCGCCGCGCTCCCAAGCGGCGCACTGTAGCAGTGCGCCATCGGGCCGGCCCGGATTTACCACTCTTAACACTGTCACAATGGGGGTCAAGTTTTGGGGGGACACTCAATCCAAAGCACCAACCATATTGATGATTGCATTATATGTAAATGGTATAAACACTACAGTTAAAAAGAAAAATTTTTGAGCTGGATGATAAAGCTGTTTTTAGCAATTTACACACTGCATCATAAAAGGCATGATACAACTATGTTGTCTACAATAAACACAATTTAAATATGAAGATATAGTTTAAAAGCAAAATGATGGAGGAAGATAAACCACAAAGTCATCTTCAAGACGAGGAATTCATGATGATAATAGGGTAAATTCATCTAGAGGATGTAATAGTTCTAAAGGTAAAGAATAAACCTTCCCAATGTGTAAAGCAAAACTGACAAAACTGAAAGGACAAATAGACAAATTCATAGATTTGAAAATTTCATTACTCCTTTCTCATTAATGTATAGACTGAGTAGTCAGAACCATAGGATATTGTGTTGAACAATATCAACTGACTTGACCTGACATTTAGAGAATACTCCACCAAACAACAGCATAATACAATTTCCACTCAAATACTCATGGAACATTCACCAAGATAGCTCATATTCTAGGACATAAAGTATGTCTCAATAAATTTACAAAGTTTTAAAGCATACCAAATATGTTTTCTGACTACAATGGAATTAAATTAGAAGTCAGTAATGAAAATGTACCTGCAAAATCCTTAAATATATTGTAATTAAATAATATACTTCTAAGTAAGCAATGAGCAAAGAAAAAAATCATAATGGAAATTAGAAAAATATTTCAAGTTGAATGAAAATTAAAAAAACAACATCAAAATATGATAAGCTAAGCTATAGTGCTTAGAAGGAAGTTTATATCTTTAAATGTATGTATTAGAAAAGAAGAATGGTTTAAAATTAATGATCTTATGTTTACATAAAAACTTGTACATAAATGTTGATAGCAGCATTATTCATAATTGCCAAAAAGCAGAAATAACCCAAATATCCAAAAGCTGATGAATGAAGATACGTAACAGTATATCCATGTAATAGAAAGTTATTCAGTCATAAAAAGAATGAAGTACAGTACTGACACATGCTAAACCATGGATGAATCTTTAATTATATCTTAATTAAAAATAAAATGCCTAAAGAATGTTATATAAATGGGATCAAACAGTGTATAACTTTTAGACTGGCTTTTTTCACACAGCATAATTCTCTGGAGATTCATCCAAGTTGTTGCTTGTGTCAATGATTTGTTTCTTTTTATTGCCAAATAGCATTCCTTTGGTATGTATGTGCCAGTTTATTTAACCATTCACCCATTAAAGGTCATCTGGAATGTTTCCAATTTTTTGGCTCTTAAAAATAAATCTGCTGTAATCATTCAGTTGTAGGTTTCTGTATAAACATAAGTTTTCGTTTCTTTGTGATAAATACTCAAGAGTACATTAGCTGGGTTTTGCAGCAATTATATGTTACTTTTATAACAAACTGCCAAACTGTTTTCCAGAATGGCTGTACCATTTAACATTCCACCAGCAATGTGTGATGATGCAGTTTCTCTACGTTCTCACCAGCATTAGGTGTTGCCGCTATTTTTTATTTTAGACATTTTTAATAGCTATGTAGTGATACCTCATTATAGTTTTATTTTGTGTTTCCCTGATGGCTAATTGATGCTGAACATCTTTTCACGTGTTTATTTGCTCTTCTCTTTGATGTTATATCCTCTTCAGAGAAGTATTTCTTCATGTCTTTTGCTGATTTTCTAATTGGGTTGTTTGTTCATTTATTGTTGGTCTTTGAGAGTTCTTTGTATATTCTAGATACTAGTCCTTTGTCAGATGGGTGGGTTGCAAATATTTTCTTCTAGTCTGTAGCTTTGTTTTTTCATGCTCTTAACATGGTCTTTCTCAGAGCAAATGTTTTCAGTTTTATGAAGTCCAGTTTGTCAATTTTTCCTTTTATGGATCATGCTGTTAGTGCCAACTCTAGGAACACTTTGCCTAGATCCTGAAGAATAATTCCTTTTTTTTTTTATTTCCAAGGTTTTTTTTTTTTAACATTTTACAGTTAAGCCTATGATCCATTTTCAGTTAAATTTTTGTACAAGATATGAGACTCAGGTCAAAGTAGTTTTTGCCACACCATTTGTTGAAATGACTCTTTCTCCAGCACTGAATTGTTTTTGCACCTTTGTTAAAACACAATTGGTCATTGTATTAGTCTGTTTCTGTTGCTTATAACAACATACTTGGAACCGGGTAATTTATAAGAAAACAAAATTTATTGCTTATAGTTTCAGTGGCTAGGAAGTGCAAAATCCAGGGAACACATCTGATGAAGGCTTTCTTTGGCAGTGACTTCAGTGACACCAGGATATCACATTGCAAAAATGGTGGAGCAGAGAGAGAAAGACAGACTCTCTTCTCTCTTCATTTAAAGCGCTCAGAACCACGCCCCTGACCACCATTTTTAATCCATTCACTACTGCACAGTTCTACAATCTAATCACCTCTTCAAGGCTCCACCTTTCAATTATCATAATAGGATTTCCCCCCCTTAATGGTCACAGTGGGGGCCAAGTTTCTAATACATAAAACTTGGGGGACACAATTCAAGCTGCAGGAAGTTGGGGGGGGGACATAATTCAGTCCACTACAGTCATATTTGTATGAATCTCTTCCTGGGATCTCTATTTTGTTTTGTAGATTTGTGTATTTGTTCATTCAACCATACCACACAGTTTTGATTATAGCTGCTATATGTCTTCAAAATTGTTTTAGCTATTTCTAGTTCCATATATGAGTATACTTTCCATATAAATTTTAGAACAATCTTGTCTATCTACAAATAATCTTGTTGGAATTTTAATAAGAATTGCCTTACATCTGAATATCAATTTGGGAAGAATTGACTTGTTCACTGTACTAAGTCTTCTAGTCCGTGAGTACAGCAGGCCTCTCCCTTTATTTAAATCTTTGGATTTTTCATCAGTGTTCTATAGTTTTCAGCATACAAATCCTGTACATGTTTTATTAGATTTACCTCCAAGTATTTTATTTTTTGAGCAATTGTCAAGGAATTTTAGTTCAATTTTGATGTCCATGTACTCGGTAGTGAATTGATTTATGTTTATCTTGTATCTCACGGCCTTGCTGAGTTTACTTATTAGCTATAGGAATTTCTTTTCCTACATAGTTGGCCATGTCTTCTGCAAATAGGGACAGTATATTTCTTCCTATTCGACCTGTATACCTTTTATTTTTTTTCTTGCTTTATGCACTGGCTAAAACGTCCAGTGCCAGTGACTAGCACTATGTTGACTAAGAGGGATAAGAGTAGACATCACCCTTCCTGTTGCTGATCTTAGGGGGAAAGCATTCAGTCTTTTACCATAAAGTAAAATATTAATTGTAGGTTTTTTATAGATGCCCTTTATCAGGTTGAGGAAGTTCTCTTCTATACCTGTTTCTCTGAGGGTGTTTATCATGAAGGGGCATTAAATTTTGTCAAATGCTTTTTCTACGTCTATGGTTCATGTGCTTTTTCTTCTTTAGCTTGGTGGATTATATTGATTGATTTTTGAGTACTAAACCAATCTTACATCCCTACAATAAACCCCACTTGGTCATGGTGAATAATTCTTTTAATGTACGAGGGGTACTTCAAAAAGTTTGTGGAAAAATGGGATTCAAAGATAATACGAATCTTTCCATGAACTTTTTGAAGATGCTTCATATGGCTGAATTCTATTTTCTAATATTGTGTTAAGGATTTTTGCATCCATATTCGGGAGGAATATTGGTCTGTAGTCTTTTAATACTGGTATCAGGGTAATACTATCTTCATAAAATCAATGGGAAAATGTTCTTTCCTTTTCTATTTTCTGGAAGAGATTTATGGAATTGGCATTAATTCTTTAAGTGTTTGGTGGAATTTTCCAGTGAAACCAACTTGACTGTGAGTTTTAAATTATTAATTCAATATTCCTAATAGTTACAGGGCAATTCAAATTATCTTATTTCATATTTGGTGAGTTTTGGTAGCTTGTGTTTCTCAAGGAAGCAATCCACTTTGTCTAGATTGTCAAATTTGTGTGTGTAGAATTATTTGTAGTATTCCCTTATCCTTTTGATGTCTGTAGGATCTCTAGTGATATCTCATGTTTCATTCCTGATACTGGTAATTTGTTTATTTTGGAAGTCAGTCTTGTTAAAGTTCTGTCAATTTCACTGATTTTAGTTTTTTAAAGATCCAGCCTTTTGTTTCATTGGGATTGTCTATTGGTTTTTTATTTTTAGTTTCATGGATTTCTGCTCTTTATATTCTTCTTCTGCTTGTTTTGGGTTTACTTTGCTTCTCTTTTTATTGGTCCTTGAAGTGGAAGCTTAGGTTATTGATTTGAGACTATTCCTACACGCATGCATCTAGTGCATTTTCCTAAGTGTGTACGTTTAGTGCTATAAATGTCCCTCAGCACTGCTTTAGTTGCATCTCACAGATTTTGCTGTCTTATTTTCATTTTCATTAAATACAGTGTGTTTGTTTTCCTTGAGACTTCCTCCTTGACCCATGAATTATTTAGAAATGTGTTGCTCAGTTCCCAAATGTCCAGAGATTTTCCTGTTATCTTTTTGTTATTGATTTCTAGTTTGATTCCATTGAGGTCAGAGAGCACACTCAGTTTGATTTCAATTTCTTTAAATTTGTTCTGTGGGTACTTGAAAAGAATGTATATTCTGCTGTTGTTGGGTGAAGTGTTCTGTAAATGTTGATTAGATACCATTGCTTGATGGTGTTGCTGAGCTTTTCTATCCTTGCTAGTTTTCTGTCTAGTTGTTTTGTCAATTGTTGAGAGAGAGGTTGTTGAAGTTTCTGCCCATAATTGTGGATTTGTGTATTTCTCCTTTCAGTTATATCAGTGCTTTTTTTAATGGAAGTAAAAATTCACATAACATAAAATTTAACACTTGAACCATCTGAATGAAGTTCAGTTCACTGGCAATTAGTGCATTCACAATGTTGTGAAACCATCACCTGTACCTAATTTCAAAACATTTTTATTATTCCAAAAAGATACTTGCACCCATCCCCTATTCCTCTAGCCACTGACAACTGCTAATCTGCTTTCTGTCTTAAAGGATTTGGCTACTCTGGACATTTCATATATTGGGATCATACAATATATTGCCTTTCATGTCTGGCTTTTTTCCTTTAGCATGATATTTTTGAGGTTCATTCATGTTGTAGCATGTATCGGTAATTCATTCGTTTTTTTGTCTGAATAATATTTCATTATATGGATTTTGCTTTTCCATTCAACAGCTGATAGATGCTTGCTTTGTTTCTACCTTTTGGCAATTGCAATTATTGTTGCTGTGAACATTTGTGTACAAATTTTTGTTTGAATATCTTTTTAAAGTTATTTGGGGTATATACGTAGCAGTGGAAGGATTGCTGGGTCATGTGGTAATTTTGTTTTATTTTTGAGAAACTGCCCAACTGTTTTCCACAAAGGCTGTACCATTTTACATTCCCACTACCCATGTGTGAGGGTTCCAATCTCACTGCATCCTTGCCAGCACTTGCTATTTTTCACCATATTATACACAAAAATTAACTCAAAATGGGTCCCAGATATAAACAGAAAAACCTGAAACTACAAAATTTCTAGAAGAAAATGGGAGAAAGTCTTCATGAACTTGGGAATGGCAAAGATTTTTTTATTTTTAGTAGGATATAAAATGCATGAGCCATAAGGAAAAAAGTTTATAAATTGGACTTGGTTGGGGAAAAAAAATAAATTGGGCTTTATCAAAATTAATAACTTTCTAACATCATTAGGATAACAAAAATGCAAGCCATGATCTGGGAGAGAGTATTTTCTATATATATATCTTACAAAGAACTTTTATCCAGAATATATAAAGAACACTTATAACTTGATAATGGAATATGAAGAACCTACTTTTTTTTTCAGTGAATAAACGGTTTGAACAGATACTTCACAAAACAAGATAAATAGACATGTATGTAATAAATAGTAGCTAGTGCTACTATTATTTTTAATGTTTTTCAGCTATATCAAAACAGATCCTTTTTATTTTTTGGATACACTGTTTCATCAATGAGGAGGAAATAGATACCATGTATTTTTTATATCAAAACCTATTGCATGTATATTCTCAATGGTTAACCACGTATAGGAATATACAATAAAATGAATACAGACCTTTTTAGAGATATCTTAATGTAATTTACTTATATATACCTAATATCAAATTACCCTGAAAAGTTAAGAATAAAATGATGAATGAAGGCATAACAGGTATATATGGACAAATGGGAAGCAGTTCGGTAGGGTTATGAATAGATAAGTGGAACATCAAATGAATCCCAGGTATCACAGATAAAAGATATAATTGATAATGAAGGTGTAACAATAAACAATCTTCCATGTAACGCTGCATTGAAATAAATAATTTTAAAAGCTATTAAAAATCTAAAGGAAATTTATCTGAATATGCAAGGGGGAAAGGGTGTTTAACACACCACTAGAAATTAGTAAGAAATATTTTAACCTACTAACTGAAAGTCTAAAAACATTCTTCTCAATTATTATTGGTTGAAAATTTACAGCTATTTAGAGAATGAGATGACTAACATATCAAAATTGATCAGATTTTATAAAACTGATCTCAGAGACAATTACTTATTAAATGAGAAATTAAATTAATTAAATTATTAAATTTATTAAATTATTAGATAAATTTTTTAGAAAAATGTTACATAAGCAGTCAACCCAGTAACTTAGAAAGTAATACAAATTGAAGTATAAGGCAACAATGTGGAAAGAAATACTAGAGGTTACAAGTGGTAATTAGTAAAAATCAAGAAAACACATTAGATTAATTAATCCAGTTGCTTAATATTGGGGAAAAAAACAAAAGCAGTTTACTCTGGAAAAACATAATAAGAAAGAAAAAGTAAAAACAAAATTTGAAGGAATCCATGGTCTATAAAGGGAAATACAGAGAAGATTAGAAAAACAATGAGAAGTTGTTTACTGTATATTGATAAAAAATGTGAAAATCTCCATGGCACAACTTTCTGAGTAAAAAATATAGTAATTTCAAAAAATGTAGAAAAATCAGGCAAAATAAGATTATTAAGGTTACAAGGGCACTTCAAAAAGTTCATGGAAAGATTTGTATTATCTTTTAATTCCATCTTCCCACAAACTTTCTGAAGTACCGTTGAATCTCCTGTATCAAAAGCCGTGTGTGCCCTGCCTCCCATCCTCTCAGCCTCACCTCGGATTCCAGTGGCAGCTGCGGAGAACATCTGTGAGGGCTTACACTGACTCTGTGCTGACAGCTTCCTGAAGTGTGGGAGTATGGGTGGGAGCAGGGAGTTAACATCCTCTGCCGCATCTCTAAACCAAGACTGGACAGGAACTAATGGATAAATGCTTCTTCCTGTCCACCCTTAGGAAGGTCCTGGGAGCACTCTGTGCATTCCTTGCAAGGTCCTAGCAGGACTGAGCCTCATTTGCCCACAGCGGTAACCAGCTCAGTGACGCACGCTTGTGTTGGTTTTTCTTCCTTCCCTGTTTCACTCTGCTTGCCCTTCATTGCTGTTTCCTGGGATTACCTCCCCAGTGAAGTATCTGTATACACAAATCTTTGTTTAAGGCTATGCTTCCAGAGGAGAACCCAGATTAAGATACCCTAAAGGTTTCCAGGCTTGGAGTGTTTTTACACAAATTATTTAAAAATTTCAATAAACAGCTATTCCTAAAACCATATAGTGGGTTTTAGAACATAGAAAAGAGTAGAAAATTATGCAGTTCATATTATATAACTAGCAGAATCCTGATCCAGACCTATGAAAGAGTACATGAACATTTTTGTAGTTGAAAAATATAATGAAGGGTGTTTGTTTTGCCAATCATTTCCTGTGTTTTAGCCAGATATCTTCAACATTGGATTAAACTAAAATTCCTATGGGAGATGGATGCCAAGAAATGTCAACAGTTCATATACTTAAATATGAATTACACATCTGTGTGCAAAATATGATAAGCTCTGGAAGAATTCAAAACTAAATGAAACAGTATCTCTGCCTCCAGTGAGCCTTTTGACTTGTATATAATACATAGCAAATAAACACAAAATATATATATATTATCAAAACACGATGTGCCCAGCATCCCAAAGGAAAATAAGATATGCCCTCTAGGAATTTATTTTCAGTGAGAAGATATGTCATATACACTTGAAATAAGATTAAGTGATGAAAAAATTAAATACTATTTAGTTAAAAGGCTGGAAAGAGAGATGGGTATGAGTCATAGTGCTTGGAGAAGAGTTTATGGAGGAGATAGCATTTGAAAGGGAATTAGATGAGGATAATTAGAAGAGGTTGAATACTCAATATAGAATATAATGAACAAAGTTGATATAGCTGATGCTGCAGATTGGCTCACTTAACACCCACTCCTACAGTTGCCTCCCCCCGCCCTTTTAAAACTTGTCTTACTATTTTATAAAGACTATAAAGTTAAACTATATTTCTCTTTTTTAGCTAGGGTTTTTTTTAAAGGAATTTATTTTTTAATTGAAATGTATTGATTGTACATATTTACGGGGTACAGAGTTATATTTTAATACATGTATATAGTGTGCAATGGTCAAATCAAGGTAGTTAACATACTCATCATTGCAAAATTTATCATTTCTTTGCAGTGAAAACATGTGAGCACTTCTCTTCTAGCCATTTGAGAACATACAATAAATTATGGTTAATTAGGGATACCTAGCACTACTGTACCTCACCAGAACTTTTTTCCTATCATCTAGCTGGATTTAAAGCTTACATTAGTCCTAATTGAATAGATAGTTGATAGAGCAAGAACAGTAAAATATTATTGGTAGAATTGAGGTGTTAGGTATTTGGGTGATCACTGTAAAATTCTTTGTATTTTTTGATATGTTTGATATTTTTTATAAAAAAAAATGTTTGGAAAATAAAAGCTTATAGAAAAGGACTTTATCTGCTCCAAGTAAATTTGAATTTCCCTGAAAAGTTCTGATTGTCATTGCTAAATTATAGTTTTTATATTTTAGAGAATTTTGGAGAATGGAAGGAGTATTAGAAGACTAGAGATGAGTAAATGCAGCTATGATTTCATAAAGGGAAGAAGCTGGAAACTAAAAAATATTTATCAGTGCTTTGGACAGCTGTTTGAAGCAAGATTGTAAAATGATTCATTGTTGGTATGAATTTCATAGACCTCAGATTATTAAATTCAGGTGTGCAAAAAAAAGTCTTTATATCAGCTCTTTAGTTATGTGTTAATTCTCAGTACAGAAACAAAATAGCAAATGCATACAAGTTAAAATTTAAAAATAAATAATAGAAGGCAATCCAAAGGTAACATGTCCTTTATCCAACTGGTTTTAAAAGGATGGGGCAAAGTGTTATCATGAAAAGGCTTAATTTTTCAGTTTGTATAATTTCATATTGTAATGCTAAGCTTAAAAAAACTCTATCCCACCCTTTCTTTATAAATCCGATGTAAGGAAATGGTTACTGAGTTAACTGTTAGCTGTATTGTTGTTTAGGAAGAAGCAGAAGAGAAATTGAGAAAGCAAAAAGAGATGAAGCAAGATTTTGAAGAACAAATGGCCTTGAAGGAACTAATACTACAGGCTGCAAAAGAGGAAGAGGAGATCTTTAGAAAAACTATGCTAGCTAAATTTGCTGAGGATGATCGAATTGAATTAATGAATGCTCAGAAACAAAGAATGAAGCAACTGGAACACAGGAGGGCTGTGGAAAAACTTATTGAAGAGCGTCGCGACCAGTTCCTTGCAGACAAAGTAAGAAAAATATTTTTTTTGTCACTGAGGAGCAGCTGACTCATCTGTTCATCCGCTAAACTTTTACTAAGAGACTTTTATGTGCCAGATGATGTTAGGTATTTGTTTGCTAATCATGTGATACATAAATTTTCTGACCAATCATTTATTAATGCATTTATGCTTTCTATGTGCTAAACATTGATTGGTGTTGAGAACATAAAGGTAAATACAACTAAGTACACATGTCATCTATGAATTTATGGTCTTGGTTAAGAAAAAATTATAAAGATATGTCATGTCCTTGTGATAATAATTATGCAGGTATGGATGTGTTAGTTTGGCAGAGAGAAGATGGATCATGAATACCCTGGATGCTATTCTAAAAACGTGAACTTTTTCTAAGGAGAGCCAGTGAATAATTAGGAAAGCTGTGTGTTAAGATCTACATTTTGAAAGACGACTCAAGTTGCAGCATTGAGGGGAGATGTGAGAGGAGTAAGACTGTAGATGGGGAGACCAGTAAGAAAGTTATTCCAGCAATCCCAGTGATAAGTGGTGAAACACATGCAAATGGAGAAGGGATCCATCTGAGAGATGTTGATAATATAGAATTGATGGGGCTTGGTGACCAGTTAGATCTGGCGAGGTGAGAGAAGACTGAAGGCTGCTACTAATAATAAATAATACTATTATTTCACCTTTAATGAGTGAGTGATGTTCTAAAGAAAGAGTATGTAGGAAGAAAAATGGATTTTGAGTGGGTATATAATTCCATTTTATCCACATTGATTTTCAGGCCAAGGGGAAGATTTCTAGTTGGAAATGTGGATTTAAGAGTTGTAGAGGGAACTAGGTTTGTGACTTTTGACACATTGATTTATCTGTTTATGTTTCATCCATAAAACTGAAGTAATATTGATATAATATCTCACTAGATTGTTGTGCTTTAAGAACCAAGTGAGATAATGTGTGTTTTGAAAAGATAAAAAGTTCTAAATATGAAGGGTACAGTTTAGATACATGGTAAATATTTTTTAAGTAATAATAGAAGTGATATTAGTAGTAACTAACACTTATTGAGCATTTCTATATGTCATTCACTATTCTAATCTCATTACAAACAAAGTAGTAACTTTTAACTTTCAGTCCTTTGAGTTACGTGCTATTATATCTCCATTTTAAAGGTGTGGAAACTGAGGCATAGAGAAATTATGTATATTGCCCAAGGCAATTAAGTCACAGTAAATAAGTGGCAGAGCTAGGTTTAATAAATTAATTAATATCATAATGCTGATCTTTTCCTTCATGGGTGGACAAAAAGAATTCCCAGTCTATTTTTGTAATCAACAGATACTGACCTGCTAGACGTTCAGCTGTGTATTGGTGAGGGAACCAAAACAAACAAAAGCTCATTCTGGTAGCTTCTGATCTAGTGCAGAGAGTAGGGTATAGAAGCCCAAGAGACTGGATAATGTATAAAACTCCATGATATACTAAGAATACAATTCTTAAATTGTACAATATTAACATTTATAGAATTTGGTAGTGTGTAATTTACTAACTGTGCAATACATTTATGGCAGAACTGTGTGGATTCACCTGGAAATACATAAGAGAGAATAAAAGGAGACAGGGAAAGCTATTCTAAATTGGCAGCACATGGAATCATACCACCTGGAGAAATTGTAATGATAAGCAGAGGAGTTTAGACATGATACAGTAGGAAGTTGATTAATATGATACTGAACATAATATGGTCTTGAACAAGAGGAGAAAATAGTAATTCAGAAGTGAGGTGATGACTTGGAATAGGCTATAAACAGAATAACAGGAGGAGAGAGAACGAGAAGAATTTAAATATTTTTAAAGGAATATGAGACTTGTATGATTTTTTTTTTTTTTTGACAATATAGGGTAGAGTAGAGGAAGGAGTCAAAATAATTCAAAGATTTCAAATATGAGAAACTTAAGGAATAGAAGTGCTGTTATATATATATATTTTCCTTTTTGTCTTTTTTCGTGACCGGCAACGGATTGCAACCCTCAGTGTCACGCCCGTACCGGACCGGGACCGGCTACGGGATCGCAACCCTCGGTGTTGCTCCCGCACCTCGCTCAGCCAGTGAGCGGCCGGTCTGTATGTGGGATCCGAACCCTTGGCAGGAGCGCCGCCGCGCTTCCCAAGCGGCGCACTGTAGCAGTGCGCCACCGGGCCGGCCCCGAAGTGCTGTTATATTTTGAGTTGGAGCGAAGATCTAATGACTTCAGTTTTAGGCATGTTGAGTTTGAAATAGAAATGCAAGTTGAAAATACCCTGATGGTAGTTGTACAGAAGAGTGAATCTTAGGTTAAGTTTTCTTAGAAATGAATATCTGAGATTAAGTAGCACAGAGAGATTCATGCTAAGATGATTCCTCCAAAGAATATGTTATAATGAGGAACAGTCAGAGGGCCAATGACTGAGGCTTGGAGAACATTCTAGTTTGGGATGTAGGAAGAGGAGAAAAAGCCAATGAAAGGACCAAGAAATGTTCGAAAGTTAAGAGGATCTGGATGGTATGGTCACAGAAAAGCAAGAGAGATCAGCTGTGTCTTTTGCCTGCTCCTTAAAGTGTTGGGATACTTGGCATTTGATTTTTAGCCCTCCTCTGTTATCATCCAACTCTTGTCATAATTCTGTTGCCATACTTACAGATGCCCAAAGTACATAGTGGGAAATCTTGTGGGTGCCTTGGAATGTAAGTTTCCAAGGGTGTATATAACCAGACAAAACTTTTCTAATTCCAGTAGCCTGGATCTTGGTTAAAAAGGCAACATATTCACTCGGTTACCCAAGCCCATCACCTTGGAATGATTCCTGGATTTTTTCCCTTTCTCACTTAACGATTTTTGGTCAGCAACCAAAGCCAACTGATTTCACCTCAGCAGTAACTTTTAAATCCAGCTTCTCTTCTTTGTAACTTAGTTCAGACATTCAATAGCATTCCCGTAGACTACTGAAATTGTCTTCTAATTGGTCTCCTTGTAACACTGCTCCATCTGCTACCAGTTACCATTGTTTTAAAAAAATCTCATTATGTCTCCCTCCTGCCTAATCCTCAGTGGACTTCTGCAGGATAAAATCTCAGTTCCTTAGCTTTCATATAAGCCAATCTAACTCTAGCCTTTAAGGGAGATAATTATTAATAAAGCACCTACACTTTGCTTGGCATGTGGTAAATACTTTATAAGTGTTTGTTGAATCAATGAAGGTGATCAGTTGTATCAGTAAGAGCACTGCAATCAAGAAGGGAGAAAATTAAAAGGCTTTTGGAATGGACCAGAAGACTTTGAATGCTCTTTCCATACAGAAAAGTAGAACCAGTGATTGACTGTCTCATGGTGTACAGAGCCAATCAGAAAGCTTCTAGAAAAGTTAGCAAGACCACTATAAATTGAAGTCAGATAAAACCACCTAATGCATAGATGCTTGAGCAAACAGTATGTCTTAATTTTTTAAAAAATTATAAATGTTCCCAATATGAAGTTGTGGGCTTAGCTTTAAGATTCAGTAAGATTGAGCAACATTTTTGTTGTGGCCCCAAGGCAAGGACGGATCTTCGTGATAATGAAATTCATTAATTCACTCCATTACATAAATCTTTAAGGCTCTGTTTTTTAAATTTCAGAGATTTCAGAGGTTCATAAATAGATATCTATATGGTGAGACGAAATCTGAAACATCCCAGATCAGAATTTGTCCTGAGTGTATAAATTGTTTTCATAACCTTTTGAACTATTTACCCTAATTTACTATATTTTTTTTTTTTTAGGATAAACATTTAATGTGGCTTACCACATCCTAAGAAGGGAAACCCTGCATTATGCCTAAATTAGAAACTCTACATCATTGAACAAAAATCTAACAAGTGTGCTTTCCCTGGAACATTACAAAACTTTCTGGCATCTGTATATCTATATAAGGAATGGATCAATTAGGATTAGGTTTGGCTGCAAATATAGGGTCTCAAATTAACAGTAGCTTAGTAGATAGTTTACTGTTCTCTAACATGAAAGTTCAGGGCTGGAATGGAGGCTCTGTTCCGTAGCCTACAGGAACTCAGGCTCCTTGTAGCTTTTCACTATGGCATCTATAGGTATAAGTCCTCATCTTCATACTCTAAGTTGGATCTTCAGCCTTCACATCTATGTTTCAAGCAGCAGAGAGAAGTGAAGAAGGGATAAAGGGTGTACATAGAAAGATTCCTGGAAGCTGCCATGTGACACTTTTGCTTATACTCCACTGGCCAAAACCTAGTCCTTTTGTGACCATACCTGGCTGTAAGGGAAGCCTTAGAAATGTAGTCTCAAAAAAAGGAAAAAAAAATTCATGTATAATGATTCCATGACAGATTCTATTATCCTATTTCATCTTAGAGATAAAATAATTAAGAGCAGTTCAACCCTTTGATTCAGAAGCAAGAACCATCATTGGGTGAGAGTGTACGATTTTTCTCAATTAGCTATCAATGCTGTTTCTTATTTTGTAACAAAAAACACATCTAATATTAAACAAAAATATTTTCATGAGAAGCAGTTCTAGTTTTAAGTTGCATCAGGTATGGCTATGTCCTGGCATCATTCTTTACTTTTATTCACTAACTTCGAAGAGTTATTAGTTTATATAGAAGCTTGCCCCCATTGTAGCAAAAAAGACAAACATCCTCCTTTGTGGTTTACATGTCTTTGACAAGGAGTGGACTGAAGAAGTAGTGACTCCAGTTAACTAATTATTTCAAGGAGAAAGCTTAGCATTACTACTACTTTAAAGGAACTCTTGGCAGGAGTTCATCACTATTTGAATGTTCTGCCTTTAGTATCCTTTCCCATTCAGCAGGTTTATTTGGAAACAATTCCATAAGAGTTCTTTTAAGTGCTAAAACTTTAAGCTAATGTCATCTCCTCTATATTATATAGCACAGAATTTTGATGCGATACTCTAAGAGTATTCAGAATTTTTTCTGAGGAATACTCATTCTTCTGCTAGAACTCTTGCTGCTACTCTTGTGCTTCATACAGACTTTGAAAAAATATATATTTTATATAATGAAAATATTTATCCTTTAGATATCCCTATTCTGTTTTATTCACTAATTTTTTGTCTTATACTGTAAACTGTCAACACCTGGCATATGGGAAGCATTCAATAAATATTTATTGAACTTATTAGGAAGTCGCTCCTTAAGATATTTTTTTCCTTGGTAATGAAGACATCTTCCTGAAATTCTTTCTTGCCTCCCTAAAATCCCAGTCATAACTATTGTTCTTATAATTTTAAAGGAATAATGATGGTAAAAGATACAAGTATACATATAAAATATATGATATATATAAAATGTATACACTAGTATCTTTTGAATTTAGTGTCATAAATAGTTCATCAGTTTTATCATCTAATTCACTGCAAGAATAGTTTTATTTGAAAACTCAAAAGATTAATGTATTTTGTGTCAGTTAATAAAATTTGATTTACATTTACAGCAACGTGAACTGGAAGAATGGCAGTTGCAGCAAAGAAGACAAGGATGTATTAATGCAATTATTGAAGAAGAAAGGCTAAAACTTCTCAAAGAACATGCTACAAAATTACTAGGATATCTCCCTAAAGTAAGTGAGATTTATCTCAAGTTTCATGACCTCTAATAGTGGGAAAAACATGGTATTAGGATTTCAGAGGGCCTAGATTTCACTCATTTTTTGCTCTGTTCCAAAGCAGCAGTGGGATCTTGACTGGGCATTGAATCTCTCTGGGCTCATTTAAACATCTCTAAAATGAGAGAGAGCTGGTCTTGGTGCATTATTATTAGAGGTATGAACTAGATTTATTGAATTTATATTTTACAGGTTCTTTTCTCCCCTTTTAGCATAGGGGGTCTAAAACTAAACTACCCTAGAGTAACTGTAATGCTTTGAATACCAAAGATGAAAATATATGTGAAAACATTGTTATCAGTTACACCATTAACACGCACATGCTTGAACTGAGTCTGACAGATCTGCTCTATAGTAGGAGCTTACAACTAGGTACTTGGTAACCTTGGTTTTTAAAAGTAATTCCAGAAGACAGTGAATTTTCATGTATATCTGAGACACATTACCATTATAAATAAGTTTCACAGGCCACATAAATGTCTAGACTTATATAAATAAAATCACCATCCTTCAGATACAGAAATCATGCCATTTGATATTTTAATTTGGTAGAACTGAATTCATATTTTGTGTTCAGTCTAGTGCTAAGGAGGGAGAAATATGAGTAATTATTGCCTGGTCATAGGACCTTATGGTCTAATTGATTAGACAGGATTAATGAATATGAAATGATTGAAATGATATAATAATGATAAAGCCCACATATAATTGGTAAATTTCATAAAATTGATTATAAATTCTAGGAGAGTCTTTAGGTTTCCATATGGAGGCAGAAAGAGGGCCTAATAAACCTGATATCCAAAATGTCCTTTATTCTTTAGGTCCTGATGGCCTCAAATGACATAAATTATTCTTTAAATCCTTTAGATTGCAAGTAAATATTTAAGTTTATCTTTTTAAAGAGACTTTTGCTGTATACTATAGGGGAAAAGAAAAATAGAAGAGTGAAAAATTTCAAAGGGCTTGCTTAAATGACAACTCTAAACCTGGATTCTTTTCTGCACAATTGAATGTTTGCTGATTAGCCATAAAACTGACACTTGAAGAACCAATCCCATGCATGAATTTAGCAAAGCTCAGTCTCTTTATCCCTGACTTCCCTCATATATTACAGAGTTGTTTTAAGACAAGGGTAGAGGTACAATGTATATTAAATTCCTTCTCATCCAGGCAATCCAAGCAGTAGTACTTGTAGTAATAAAGTAGTAGAGCCCAGATTCCTATGATAAGTTCCTACACTAGAGCTGATAAATCAGGAAATTGGGTCAATCTAAGAATATTCAGTGTGTATATATATAAATCAAGTCATAATTATAGGAAAATATTGATTTCTTTTATATAAAAGTTTTATAAATCTGTTGAATAGATTTCATAATCTTGGAGATAACTAACCTGTCCATGTATTGTTAATCTTAAAAACATTTAGTGAGATATTATGGCATTTAAAAGTAACCCACAAAATATTTTTCTTGTAGGGAGTATTTAAAAAAGAGGATGATATTGATATGCTTGGCGAAGAGTTTAGGAAAGCATATCAGACAAGGAGTGAAATTTATGAAGAGAAGTGAAGAATCATCAAGATTTGGTAAAACCTGGATTCTTTTGTATGTTACCACTAGATGTCAGCATAACTTTTGTTTTACAGTTAGTTCAGTGACAGTAGCAATCCACTGTCTATTTGGATTTTCTGAACATCAGAGTATTTCATAATATGTAAACAATTAGATAAAAAATTAATATTTAGCTGCAAAATTACTTTTAGTCAAACTGTTGTCTTTGTACTGGTAATTTGAAGATCTGAATTCTACATCAACATCATACTACAACACTCCATAGAAATATAGTATATAAATGTAGGCCAAACCCAGGAGGCTAATTTCTCCACCCCCATCCTCAGAACAGTATATTTATCTTGATTAATACAGGACGTCTAGCCCAAGGTGAATGCTCTCTCTGTTTAGGAACTTAACCTCCTTGACTTGGCCAGGGAAATAAATATTTAGAATTTTTAAAGCATCTTTTTTTGTCTACTGTAAGGGAGGACCAAAGTAAAGAGAGTGAAGATTACTTTATTTTACAAAATATTGCCTTTTTCTAATAATTACATATCAGAGTAACATATTTATACCCCCCCAAATCTATACATAGAAGTCTTTGAAATTATTTTGATTTTATAATTGAATATTTTTATTACTTACAAAGAATAAAAATAATCCAAACCATTAAAACTTGTTTAAGTTAAATAGAATGGCAATTCACCACAGACCATCACAAAGACTAATCTCATAGAGCATTCATGAATTTCCCCATTCAAGTGCCTTCATAAACTCCTCTTCAGTGAAAGATAGCAGCTTGGCAGCTTCAATGTGCAGCTGTTTTTTTTAAAAAAGTCAATATTATCTGTTAGTATTCAGAGTAGACCACGGAACAACAGGAAAATTGATAAAAGTGTGTGGATAATGTGCTATAAAAATATAAGCTTTCTTATAGGAACATATACTCTAATTCCAAAAAGCATGATATCTGAAATGGAAATTACATTCAAGGATCAGCCTATGAAATCCTTTTTTTATACAACAGTGGTACTGAACCAACCTATTGTTAGGAGAATAATTCAATAATATTGTATTGTAATACCTGACCTTTGCACAAAGGGGGAAAATTCACATCTTCTCATCACCAGGTAGCCCATGTTTAGAGAAATGAACAATAGTGGTTTGGATTCAGTGTTCACTGTTTAAGGTTTAAAGATGAAAACAATATCCTAAGATAAGAGTCATTCTTGTATATGGTACTTTCTGTAGTGGGGAATTACCCATACTATATATACCCGTCCCATTTTCCATATTACTAATTAATTTACTTACATGGAAAAATATCCTTTTGTTTGGGTGACACATTATATATAAATCTTATTATATTTTAGATTTCATATGTGTAATGTATTTTATATAGAGAGAATTTTGTGGTTAATGATGTCAAAATAAAAATTAAACATACCTAAAATAAAAATATTAACTATTTTAGAAGGTCCAAGTAATATCTATGACTTAACTTTTAAGATAGACTCACCTTCTGCCTTTTTAAAACATCAATTAATTTTAATTGTTTCTTGAACCCTGTCATTAATTCTCTTTTTTGTTTTTCAAGTTTCTTGTTTTCTGATTTTAACGCTTCAATTTTTTTGTGCTCTTCATTTGCTATATCCTGCAAAAGAAATAAAAAATCCCATATATTATTGTTTTTAAATATACCATCTTTCGATGGAAAGAATTATAGACTGTCATCATATTAGTATTATTTTTAAACTAAAATATAAATTTTTCTTATAAAAATTTCTTCAGATTACTACATTACTGGAATTTGATAGATTTTGATTATGCTCAGGTTTCTCCCATTTAAAAAAGTGTTTTAAAAATATAAATGAAGGCATAGATAAGTAATCAATAGTATGTGAAAACTGGAAGTGACATCCTTGGAAACAGCAGCAAGCTGGTTGAGAGCCACATTCATCTAGCTTCTCTCAAGAGCACTTTCCATTCTAGCTCATAGGTTCACAAGGCATAGAACGCAAACAAAAAGTAGTAGTAGTCTTATTGGGCTGAAAAGTGAGAGAGCAGGGCTGCCAAGACAGTGCAGATTTCCAAGTGGGAAATCCTAGAAAAAGGGAACACTCAAAATCTGCATATATATTTCCCTTAAATCCTTGGCAGACACCTAAGTACCACTTACAGGGTGAAAACAACTAGGAACAAGGGAATGGCTGTGCTCTAAAGAGCAGAATAGAGAACTCATCCACTGCCCATGATAACAGAGACAGAGTTTGTAATCTTTATAAAAATTGACTGGGTAAGTTCTGCAGCAATTTAGACAATGCAGAAAAAGGAACAGTGAACTTTAAGACAAGTCAGTAGAAGTTACTAAGTACAGAAAGATCTGTACTTGAGATGTTAAAGGAAGTCTTTCATACAAAAGGAAAATGATACCAGAAGGAAATGTGAATCTACATACACACATCATAAGGAAGAAAAAAAGTGTCAGAAATAGTAATATCTGATAAATATAAATAGGCTTTTCTTTAAAAAACCAAAAATATATCTTTAAAAGATAGCAGAGGGCCAGCCCGGTGGCGCACTGGAGAGTGCGCCGCTTGGGAGTGTGGCGGCGCTCCCGCCGTGGGTTCGGATCCCATGTGGAGACTGGTTCCCGCTCACTGGCTGAGCATGGTGCGGGTGCAACACCGAGGGTTGCGATCCTGTTGCCAGTCCCTGGTACGGGCGTGACACTGAGGGTTGCGATCCCGTTACCGGTCAGTAAAAAAGACAAAAAGGAAAAAAAAATTAAAAAAAGATAGCAGAGAGTGACACCAGCAAGATGTGGATTAGGAAGCTCTAGGCCCTTACTCCCCCACTGAAATACTGAATATATAATATACAGACCAAAGTTGCTTTATGCAAACTCTAGAAATTAATTAGGCAGCAGTGGCAGCAACCAATGGAAGGCCTAACCCAAGAAAAAGCTACATTCAAAATGGTAGGAAATTTCATGGTGATTTTTCTTACTCTTCCTTCCTCCACCTTCCTGGCACAACATGGTCAGGAGGAAGCCACTTGGCCACCCAATTCCTGGCTCCTCCCTTGGGATGGGAAGAAAAGAGTGGAAATTGCTTGCCAATGTTCTAGCTCATCCAGTGGCTGCTTAAGGACTTGTATGTGTCTCTCCTGGCTCAGAGCACTGATAGGAATGGTGGTACAGTTTGTATATCAGGTTGGAGGCTGCTGAAACAAGTGGTGGGCACAGCTGCATTTGAGAGCTACAGGGGGTCTGCAGAACCACAGGAACCTAGAGGCAAGCAGTTATGGGCAGAGGAATACAATACAGCATCTAAAGCCCTGAGAAGAAGCAGAGGTAAGACTCTTAGGGAAATTAGGACATTTCAAAGCAGCAGGATGGAAAACAGTAATTAAAGTGCATACACGGGCCCAAGAAAGACACAACCCCAGAAAAGGTTTGAGCAGACCCTGAACATTTTCATACCAGGCTGATTAGTGAGGGTCTTCTCTTGCATGCAGCCCAGTCTGCAAAGACTAGGAGAAGTAGCTTTTCTTGTTCAAATGCCCATTTTTCAACATAAGATCACAAGGCATGCAAAGAAACAAGGAAACATGGCCCATTCAAAGGAACAAAATGAATCTCCATAAACTTGACTCTAAAAGAACACAGGTCTCTGAGTTACTTGGCAAGGACTTTAAAACAACTGTCTTAAATATACTCCATGAGCTGAAGGACAACATTGACATTTAAATCAGGAAAACAATATATGAACTAAAAGAGAGTATCAACAAAGAAATTATAAAAAGGAACCAAACAAATACTAAAGCTGAAAAGTACAATAGCTAAATTGAAAATTTACTAGAAGGATTCAACAGCAGACTTAAACAGGTAGAAGAAATACTCATAAACTTGCAGACAGATCATTTGAAATGATCAGGCAGAGGAGGAATAAGAAAAATGAAGAAAAATGAACAGAGCCTAAAGGACTTAAGAAACCATCAAGTGAACTAAAAATGCAATAATGTAATCTCAAAAGAGAAAGAGAGAAAGGGTCAAAGAAGAAATAATAGCTGAAAACTCCCCAAATTTAAGGAAAGAAATGGATATACAAATACAACAAGCTTCATGAACTCCAAAGAGACCCACAGTGAGACACATTATAATCAAACAGTCAAAAGCCAAAGAGAAAATCCTGAAAGCAGCAAGAGAAAATGACTTTCCCATGCAATGGAGCATCTATAACATTGTCAGGATTTCTCAGCAGAAATCTTGCAGGCCAAAAGGCAGCAAAATGGTATGTTTAAAGTACTAAAATAAAAACCTGTCAAGAATACTATATCCAACAAAAGGATACTATATCCTTCAAAAATGAATCAGAAATTAAGAAACTGCCAGATAAACAAAAACTGAGGGAGTTCATTACCACTATATCTGCCCTAGTAAATGCTGAAGGGACTCCCCTTTAAGTTGAAACAAAAGGATGCTAGACAATAACTTGAAGCCATATGGAAATATGAAGTTCCCCAGTAAACGCAAAGATGTGGACAAATATAAAGGCCTGTATTATTGTAATTTTGGTTTATAATGCCACTTTTAATTCTTTTATAGGATTTAAAAGACAAAAGCATAAAAAATTAAATCTTTGTTAATGGGTACAATAAGATATAGCCTGTGATATCAATAATACAAAGGGGGGGCAGAACTGTAAGAGAACAGAGTTTAAGTATATGACTGAAGTTAAGTTGCTATCAGTTTAAACTAGATTTCTATAACTTTAGGATGTTTTATATTATCCTCATGGTGACGACAAAATTTGTACAGAATATGCACAAAAGAAATGAGAAGGTAACTAAAATGTGTCTAGACAGAAGATCACCTAAACACAAAGGAAGGCAATAAGGGAGGATATGAGAGGCAAAAAAAGCTATAAGACATACGAAACAATGAACAAAATGGCAATAGGAAGTCCTTCTCTATCAGTAATAACTTTAAATGTAAATGGACTAAACTCCCCAATCAAAATACATGGATTGGAAGAATGGATTAAAAAACATAAACCAACTATATGCTGTCTACGAGATTCATTTTAGATCTAAAGACATGCATAGGTTGAAAGTGAAAGAATGAAAAAAGATATTCTATATAAATGGCATGCAAAAGAAAGCAGAGTGGCTATAATAATACCAGGTAAAAATAGTAATAGTCAAACTGTTACAATAGACAAAGAAGGACAGTATATAATGACAAAAGGGTCAATTCATCTAGATGATATAACAGTTATAAGTATATATGCTTCAAACATCAGAGCACCTAAATATAGGAAGCAAACATTGACAGGCTTAAAGGGAGAAAGAGACAGCTCTACAGTAATAGTAGGAGAGTTCAATACTGCACTTTCAGTAGTGGATAGAACCACCAGCTGGAAGATCAGTAAGGAAATGGGGGACTTGAATAACACTATAGACCAATTGGACATAAGAGAAATACAGAACATTCCTCCCAGCAATAGCAGAATACAGTTTTCTCACATGCACATGCAAATTCTCCAAGACAGATCATGGTAGGTCACAAAATAAGTCTTAATAAACTTTAAAGACTGAAACCTTAAAAGGCATCTTTTTCGATCACCATGAAATGAAACTAGAAATAAGTTAGAAGGGAAACTGGAGGGCCAGCCCGGTGGCGCACTGGAGAGTGCGCCGCTTGGGAGTGCGGTGGCGCTCCCGCTGAGGGTTCAGATCCTATGTGGAGACCAGTTCCCGCTCACTGGTTGAGCGCGGTGCGGGCGCAACACCAAGGGTTGCGAGCCCGTTGCCGGTCCTTGGTACGGGCGCAACACCGAGGGTTGCGATCCCGTTACTGGTCAGTAAAAAAGACAAAAAGGAAAAAAAAAAAAGAAGAAGGGAAACTGGAAAATCCACAAATATGCAGAAATTAAATAACATGCTTAAACTACCAGTGTGTTAAAGGAGAACTCACAGGGAAAATTAGAAAATATTGAGACAAATGAAAACAAAAGCATACTATACCAAACTTATGGGATACAGTATAAGCACTGCTGACAGGGAAATTCATAGCTGTGAATTCTTACATTAAAAAAGGAAAACGATCTCAAATCAACCTAACTTTACACATTAAGGAACTAGAAAAAGAAATAACTAAACCTAAAGCTAGCAGAAATGGGAAATAATAAAGATTAGAGCAGAGATAAATGAATTAGAGAACAGAAAAATAGAAAATGAAATGAAACCAAGAGTTAGTGCCTTGGAAAGATCAACAAATTGACAAACCTTTAACTAGATTGAAGACAAAAAGAGAGAGGACTCAACTAGAATCAAAAATGAAAGAGGGGATGACCTTACAACTGATTTCACAGAAATAAAAAGGATTATAAGAGAATACTATGAACAACTGTAGCCAACAAATTGGATAACTTAGATGAAATGGATAAATTCCAAGAAACTCAGTCTACCATAACTGAATAATAAAGAAATTCTGAACAGACCTTTAAGTAGTAAGGAGATTGAATCAGTAATCAAAAACCTCTCAAAAGGGCCGGCCCGGTGGCGCACTGCTACAGTGCGCCGCTTGGGAGCGCGGCGGCGCTCCCGCTGAGGGTTCGGATCCCACATACAGACCGGTTCCCGCTCACTGGCTGAGCGAGGGGCGGGCGCGGCACCGAGGGTTGCGATCCCGTTGCCGGTCCCGGTCCGGTACGGGCGCGACACTGAGGGTTGCAGTCCGTTGCCGGACACGAAAAAAAAAAAAACCAAAAAAAAAAAAAAAAGGAAAAAAAAAAAACACAAAAAAAACCTCTCAAAAAAAGGGCTTCCAGTCAAGATGGCGGAATAGACACAGCATCGCTCTCCCACAAATCAATTTACAACTATAAAAAAGCATGTGTATTTTTTATCACCCGTACAGCTACAGCCTCTAGTAAAGGTTTGGCAGGTACCTGGCAGGCGCTCCTAAATATTTCTAAATAAGTTAAATGGACTTTGGTGTGATATTTTAAACAGATTTCAGGCAACCATCTAATGAAATGCCCTGTCTTTAAGTAGAATTCCAGTTAAACCATCACTTTCATCATTCTTTCCTTCAGTGTGTTTCAGAGGCAATGACTAAGTGCCAGGCACTGGGGACATTATAGTGAATGAGACAATTAGGGTCCTTACACTCATATAATGTCTGGTTTAAGTTGGCTGACTTTTCATTTCAAAGGTTACTCTTACTTTAAGGCCAAATTACTTGTTTCCTAAACTCTATAGAGAATAAGTTTATCATCATCTTTTAAATAGATCTTTAACTTTCTGATGACTGCAAGGTAATCTTGTTCTATTTTATGGAAACCTTACTATTTCCCTGTCATATTTTCTTAAAGATACAAACCTGAATAATTTTAATTGCCTACTGAACTATTATATGTCTAATCAGAATGAGAAGCAAGGTACAAATAATTAGAATGGAAAAAAATAAACCAGCACACAAAAGAAAATATACAGATTAGACTCCAAGGAAAAAAATTATTTCATATCCCAGAAACATCCCTCAAAGTTAAAACTTAGAAAGAGGCAAAATAATAGAAAAATCAAAAGCTTAAGACACATATACATAGTTTTTTGGAAATCTGAAGTAAGTTATATTTAAGAATTCTAATTTCAAATGTCTACTGTATAGTAAATGATAAACAATATTAAGTACACAAAAAATGTTATCTGTTTAAATCAATCACCCATATGGTAGACCTGGGGTTAGACGTTTGTATCTTGAAGACATCTAAGTTGTTTTTATAGTGTTGATGGTTTTATACTGAGTTGTTCACATACCAATTCCTCATTACTTGTATTTTCAAAATTTCTGGCTAGAATTGAGTCATCTGTTGTCATGGAAACCAGTTTTTCTTTCTACTTTCCTAATATATGTGCTAATATAGAGATCAGATCTACAACCAGAATCAGCAAATCCTGATATATATGTAGTTTACTCTTCCTTTTATTTTCTTCAAAATCCCTTTAAAATGCACCAAATTGGAAATAATACTCTAATAACATGCTAATTACTGATAAGTCTGTAAAGATGACTTCCTTGTTCATTTAATAACCTCTATTAATAAATCCCAGTTATCACGAAATCTTTGATGGCCCTTGAACATGAAAATAGCCCTATTATTTAGCATAAATTATCTCACAGATAATATGGTTTCAGAACCAACAGCATCAGCATCAGCATCACCTGGGAACTTATTAAAACTGCAAATTCTAAGGCCCCACCCCAGACCTACTGAATCAGAAACTCGGGGGTGGATCCAGCAATCTGTGTTTCAACAAGCCCTCCAGGGGATTCTAATACATGCTTAAGTTTGAGAGCCACTGCCATGTATAATAGTCCCTTACTTTATACATTAAAAAACAGAGAGAAGAATATGACAGACTCGAGACATAAAAGACACCTTTGTTTTTCAATGTTTAGCCCCAGAGCTTAGAAAAGTGTCTGGCATATAATAAAATGGGCACTCAATAAGATTTGTTGGATGAAGAAATAAATGAATTCTCCAAAGATTTGTGCTATCACCCAATTATGGCAATCGCCCATGCATATAATCCTAACTTGTTGAAAATCCACATGTTGATAATATATATCTTCTCAAAAAATGTTCGTCATGAATTTAAGAAGTATAATTTTAAAACTATTTTTGACACTTGCCTAGAAGAGTAAATTACCAAAGGTGATCACTACCAAAGCTATTCAATTTTTCCATACCTTGTTATTTTGCCTTAATTTACTTAACTCCAGTTTATACTTTTCTGCTTCTTCTAGAGCTCTATTTAAGCGAATCTCTGTAGCACTTTGACTAGCGGCAGCCTGTTTTTGTAGTCGTCTTTTATTTTCTAATTCCTGTATAGTAAAAAAGATAAGGAACATTTATGAATATATCATAAGTTCCCTTTTCATTGTTTTGCAACGTTTTCCATTTCCATATTCCCTGCTTTCTCCCAAATTTTATACACACATACATACACACATACATATAAGGCTAGATGCTGAGCACTAAGTGATAGAAGTCTCAGGGAATTCTTGCCCCAAATGGGTATTTGAAAAATATACCCTAAAAAATGTAGTCATGAATTGTGCTTTCAAATTACTTCTTGTTTGGAATTTTCTGCCTCTTTTTATTGACCCAAGACACAGTATACTTGTCCTTTATACTTATTTTATAAGCAACTCCTTATAACTATAGTTCTCCTTTCAGGAACCTCCCAAAAGACCAGTGTATGACACAAACTCTCTTATGAATACTGTTTTTATGTAGACCTGACAAAGTATATCATTTAAGAAAATATCCATAAAGTACAGAATATTCTATATTAGCCTTACAGGAAAACCCCAGTTGTGTCTGAGCAGAAAACAGATCTTATGAATTATTTTCCACATCCTAGAGTAGGTTTAGAACTGTATTTCTGCCAAATTCTAGGATATTCTGTTGCAGAGAGTCAAGAAGCCAATATCTGAAGAAATGCAAACACAGAGGATAAACTCCAAACTCCATTATATTCTGGCACCTGTCAACCAGCCTCATCTCCTGCCACAGATGTTACTTTCAGTAATATCAACAGTACTTGGATCTCTCCCAAACAGCCATGGTGTTTCCTGTCTCTGAGCCTTTGCACATGGTCTTCTTCCTGCCCTGATCCCTCCCCACTCCTCGCTTTTACCTAGCTAGCACCTACTCATCATTTAAGACTTAGCTAGGGTTGTATTTTAGGGCTTTATCTACTCCAGGAAGCCTTCCCTCTCTAATACTCACTATCCTCCCAGGTTGGGTTAGGTACCCTTTCTTTAGCACCTTGACGCATCATAGTACCTGCTGTTGGTACAAAAACTATCCATTTACTTTATTTCTCCTACTACAGTGTAAGCTCCTTGAGAATAGGAGCTGTCACTTTAGTGGCATATAAAATGCACTAATGACGTTTATTAAACTGAAATTATTTTGTATTACTTAACTACTCTTTGTGTCTCCTATAATGTAAGGCCTAGTGCAGAGCCTTATACAAAGCAGATAATAAATATTGTAGAACTGCAATGATGCAGTTCAAAATACAGTTGTCCGTATTCTCCTTTTATAATTTTTCTCCTGGCTATATCACTACATTTTATTTGAAAACTGATCTCCGTGGCTCTGATTAATTAAGGGGAAAAACACAACAAAACACAAGAAAACACATGCTGCTCTTTATGTAGGTTTCTAAACAAATCAGACTGTGTGAGGATACCATCTGCTGTCACAGCCTTCTTCACAGCTTTGTGGGTGGTAGCTCCATGAAGAGCTAGCCTAATTCATCTCACTGTTCACATGGAAAGGCAAAGATTCTCATTAGCTGCAAAGTCCACAGTTCTTGCTGCCTCATTTCAGCTTCCTCTCATAAGAATATGGAAATGAATCTTTGTCTTTCTCTTCCCTGCTGGTGACTTTGTAACCTATATCACAGAAAAATGAAAATCACCCTTCACCACATGAGTGTTCTCCATCCCTGAATCAATACTGCCTGCTTCATGAGAGGCATGAGAAAGAAGATAGCCAGAAGAAGAGTAAAGTAGGACATAAGGTTTTTCTATATGAGTAAATCCACTAAAAAAGGGGAAAATCCTATCAAAAACTTGAAAACATTCCTGTTTATAATCGTACTCAAGTACATTTTACAAAGTGCAGACAAGATCCCAATAATGTTATGAGAGAGCTTGCATCCTAAAAATAAAGTGAACAACATAAATCTATTGTTACCAAAAAATTAAGCAGTTTACATGCTGCTAGACAGAAATTTTATGAAAAGCTCTATCCCTGAATTTTAATTAGTTTAAGAAAAAAGCTAGATAGTGTAAAGAAAATCAAATTTAAAACTCAGTACTTTGAGCTTCAAGAGAAAATGATTTACCATTCTCTTATTATTATTAAAGCATTCATAAAAGGCACTGGGGGAGGGCAAGAAAAGAGGGGGCGTGTATCAGCCACAGCACAAGAGAAAATGTAGTAAATGCTGTGAGAGTAACACAAAGTGCCATAGGAATTCTAATGAGGAGAAATAAATGATCAAATAAGGTTGCAGAAACAAGTGGCTAAGGTAGAAAAAGAACAGACTTGGATGTGGAGAACCCGCTAGCTGTGGTAGACTGTTTCCATATCTGAAATAGGGAGTAATATTATCTATACTTAATAGGTTTCACTCATTTATTCTACACATTTATCTGGCACTTACTGTGTACCAAGTTACTATTCTACATGAAGTGCACACAGAAATTAACCGAAGTTCCTCCTCTCATGAAGCTTGCATTCTAGAAGAAGAGACAGATGATAAACACATACATACACACACAGAGACACACACAAAATATCTGGTAATAATACAGCTATTAAGAAAAATAAAGGGAAAAGGGACAGAGCAATGGGGGAAGGGCACAATTATTTAAAATAAAGTGGTAAGGGGAAGGCTCCCAAATGAAGTAACTAAATGATTCATGTAATAATCTTGGGAAAGGAATTCCAGATGGTGGAAACAATGACAAAGACCCTGAAGCAGGAATCAACTTACCATATTCAAAAATTGCCTAGAAGGGCAGTGTAGTTTCAGCTGACAGTCATGGTATTAGGCCTTGAGATAGGAGAAATGGGCACAACAAGCTTAGATGGCCATTGTGATCCTTACCTAGGAGTTTGGATTTTATTCTCAGTGATATGGGAAGCCTCTGGAGGGTTTTAAGTACGTGTGTGTGCATATGCACATGTGGGTATGATGATCTAAGTTTTACAAGGATTACTCTGGCTATCATGGTATTCCTGAGTGTAGGAATACCAGTCTAGTAGGTTACTGGAATAGTATAAGTGAAAGACAGTGGCTTGGGTAGAAGTAATGACTGTTTTGAGAAGTGGTTAGTTCTATGTATTTTGAAGACAGAATTGACAGGACTTGTTGATGGGCTGGATGTAGAGGTGGGGAAAGAGAAGGATCAAGATGACTCTTGAATTTTGGATTGAACAACTGGATCATGTCTTTTACTGAGAATGGGAAAAGGAGGAAAAGCGTGTTTGCAGAGGGCAGAGAAGTAAGAGCTCCCTTTAGGACATGGGAAGTTTAATATTACAAGTAGAGATATCAAGTTGGCAGAGTCTGGAGCTCAAAAAAGAAGAGCAAAAAATAGAAATGTAGTGGTG
The DNA here is from genome assembly GCF_000696425.1 of Galeopterus variegatus. Lineage (NCBI taxonomy): Eukaryota > Metazoa > Chordata > Mammalia > Dermoptera > Cynocephalidae > Galeopterus > Galeopterus variegatus. The sequence continues at coordinate 315,244 of NW_007727153.1, read as the reverse complement.
GTCGAAATATACATGGTATATCCAGCCATGGAAATGAATGAGATCATCTAAGGATTGGATGTGGACAGGAGAGCCAAGAATTGAGCCTTGGGTACTGTAACATGTAAAGTCAGGAAAATGATGAAGAAAACCATGAGTGTGGTGCTCCAGAAGCCAAACAAATAGTGTTTCAAGGAAGTAGTAGTCAATTATGTCAAATACTGCTAAGATATAAATTAATATGAGGAATGAGGAATAATAACTGACCACTAGAACTGGCAATGTGGATTACTGACGATGTGGTTAAGAATGGTTTCAGGGGCTAACCCCGTGGCTCACTTGGGAGAGTGCGGCGCTGGGAGTGCAGCAGCGCTCCCGCCGCGGGTTCGGATCCTATATAGGGATGGCTGGTACACTCACTGGCTGAGTGCGGTGCAGGCAACACCAAGCCATGGGTTGCGATCCCCTTACCGGTCACAAGAACGAAAAAAAAAAAAAAAAAAAAAAAAGAATGGTTTCAGCAGCAAAGCAGAGATGGAAACCTAAGTGGAACAGTTTCAGGAGAAAATGGCAAATGAAGAATAAAGACATTGGGTATAGACAACTATTTTGAGAAGCTTCACTATAAAAGGGAGTAACGATATAGGGCTGGAGGTAGATGTGAGATCTAAAGAGGTTTTTTACAAATATATTTTGGAGATTCTTTGTCATATTTGTATACTAATGAGAATAATAGAGTAAATTTGATTTTGCAAGAGAAAGAATAATTGCAGGTACAAAGTCCTTGAGTAGGAGAGAAGGTATGGGATCCAGCACACAAGTTGAAGGGATCGGCTTTAGAACAAAGAGGTTAGTAATCCGTCATAATGAGGGGGGAAGGCAGAGTATATGGGTATTGATATAGTTTGGATATGTTGTCTCCCCAAAGCCCATGTTGAAATCTGATCCCCAATTTGGCAGTGTTGGGGAGGTGTTTGGGTAAGGGGGGCAGATTTCTCATGCCTTCTGGGGGGTGGGTAGGATGGTGAGTTCTCACTCTATTAGTTCCCGCAACAGCTGGTTGTTTACAGAACCTGGCCCCTCCCCTCCCTCTCGCTTCTTCTCACCATGTGATCTTGCACTTGCTGGCTGCCTGCCACTTTCCACCTGAGGCTTGGACCAGATGCAACTGTTCCAGAATCATGAGCCAAATCTTTTTTTTCCTTTATAAATCACCCAGATTCAGGTATTGTTATAGCAACACAAAAATGGACTAATACAGGTATAGAGGTAGACAGGTTGGTAGATTTAGTGACAGGATGATGAAATTACCTTTTGATTCTGTTTTCTTAATAAAATAAGTGGCAAAGTCATGAACTGAGAATGGAGAGGCTGAAAGGGATGTTGGAAAGTTGTGGGAAAAAGACCAGCTGTTTAATAAAAATCTCTGAAAATGGGAGAAGGAATTTACTTTTTAGAAAGTGGGAGAAGAAAATGCATTACGCTCGAGATTTGCAAGTAAATTTAAAGTAGGACTGATTAAGAGTAAACAATGGAAGAAACAAATTATAGTCCAAGGAATGAAAGAGGGGTCATTACATATCATACAGGCATTATAAATAAAAGATTATGGACAAATTTATGGCAATAAATTTGACTATTTAGATGAAATGGATAATGGATAAATTTCTTGAAAAAGAAAAATTACCAAAGCTGACTCAAAAAGTAGTAGAAAATCAAAATAGACATATCCATTAAATAAACTGAATTGGTAATTAAAATCTTTCCAAAAAGAGAATTCCAGTCCACATGGTTTTACCTATGAATTATATCAAATATACAGATGAATATAACAGAATAAAGTCCAGAAATAGCCCACACATATCTAGTCAATTCATTTTCTACATAGATGCCATGACAACTAAGTGGAAAAAGAATAGTATTTTTCAACAAATGTTGAATATCTATATGAAAAAAATGAACCTTAACCTTTACCCTCAACCACACACAAAATCAACTGGAAATAGATCATGGGTCAATTTACATATGATACTGAAATGTATATACATATATACATACCAAAAAACTTCTAGAAGAAAACAGGAGAAAATCCTCATGACCTTGGGTGGGCAAAGATTTCTTGCTTAGGATGAAAAAGCACAAACCACAAGAAAATACACTGGAATCATCCAAATTTAAAACTGCTGCCTTTTGAAACACACCATTAAGAAAATAAAGCCAAGTCAGATTGAGAAATAATTCACAATATATGTTCTTCTAATGAAGGCATTTTATAAGGAAACATAAAAAACTCTTAGTACAACCCAGTATCTTCTAAATGGGCACAAGGTTTGAACAGACACATCACAAAAGAGGATATATGAATGTCCAATAAGCACATGAAAAAATGTTCAACATTTATAGTTATAAAAGAAATACAAATTAAACCACAAAGAGTTACTACTTCCTTCCCCTTGAAATGGCTAAATTTAAAAAGACTGATAATACCAAGTGTTGGTAAGGATATAGGGAAACTGGAACTATCATATATTGCTAGTGGGAATGTAAAATGGTACAATCACTTTGGAACACAATTTGGCAGTATCTTAAAAAGTTAAGCATGCACTTTCATAAGATCCAGAAATTCTACTCCTAGGTATTTAACCAACATGAGTGATGTTGGATGTGTATACCCCAGAACATGTGTTTACACAAAATACTTGTACATGGAAATTCACAGTGGCTTTACATCTAATAGTCCAAAGCTGAAAAAAATTTGAATGCCCACATCAACTGGTAAAGAAATTAACAAAATGTGGTATATCTATAAATGACTACTACTCAGCAATACAAGAAAATAAACCACAAAACATGTAACAACATTGATAAATCTCAAAAACATTATGCTGAACAAAAATAGCCAGGCACAAAAAGTACATATTTATGATTCTATCTACATACAATTTTTTTTTTTTGTCTTTTTTACTGACTGGTAACTGGATCGCAACCCTCGGTGTCGCACCCATACCGGGGACCAGCAACGGGATCGCAACCCTCGGTGTTGCGCCCGCACCGTGCTCAGCCAGTGAGCGGGAACCGGCCTCCACATGGGATCCAAACCCTTGGCGGGAGCGCCGCCGCGCTCCCAAGCGGCGCACTTCTCCAGTGCACCACCGGGCTGGCCCATATCTATATACAATTTTAGAACAGGAGAAACTAATCTGTAGTGAAAGAATTCAGATCAGTGGTTGCCTGGGACCATGGTTAGAGGCTGGAGATTTATGGGGGAGGGATACAAAGGAAATTTTGCAGGGGTGATGGAAATTTACCTTATCTTGATTGTGATAGTGGTTATGAGGATGTATTAATTTGTCAAAATTGAATTGTATGCTTAACACAAGCATGTTTTAATTAAGTTATTCCTCAATAAAGTTGATTTTTTAAAAAAATCATTAACAGAAAAACAAAATCCAATGCTGAAATAAAATGCTTTCTGTTTTTATATTTTAGAAAAGACTGTTAGCATCAGCAGCTAAAATAAGTTAATATACATCATAATTTTTAAAACAGCTGGCTTTTGCAGGTTTATAGAAGCAGGTCCATCAAACTTAAGCATTTCTATTTTGCATTTCTGCGAACTATACATTGAGATTTATTTCTAAAGAGAGATAAAATGAATGGAATTAGCAGAGAAAGATTCAGTTGTGAGCTCCACCGAACCCATGAGAATTATTATGCCTCTGTGGTGGGGTAGACAAGGATCCAAGCTGGGAAGTTCAAAGCCAACGGAAGTTTTTACAAAAACCGTCAAGTAGCCCGTGAATCATAACTGCTTAGTACATTCACTGTGAACTAAAAGTTTCAAATATTTAACTCTAAACTGCAATGAGATTTTGGAATAGCTATGTGTTTATGTTCATTTAATTCGGGGTGGTCGTGGGAAGAGTCTATAAGATTTGTGGGAAAAACACAGAATTTGGAGTCAGACAAGCACAGTTTGAATACTGTTCTGCCACTACCTGTATAATCTTGGGCAATCTGCTTAACTCAGACTCAGTTTCCACTCAGATAATTTTCCCATACTAAGGGCAAGGTATAATCCATGTAGCCCTTTGGGATACAATGGATAAGGAAAAAATAATGGGCACAAAATGACCAGCTAAGAGAATTCAGAAACAAGATAATAATGGCTTGAACCAAGTGGGAATTAAAAGAAAAGAATGAAAAACATTTGGAAGAAATTATGCACAGGATTGGGTATGAGAGCCAAAAACAAAAAAAGAATCAAAGATGTGACCAAGGTTTGAAGATTATGTGAAACTAGAACAGTGATATGACCCGAGCTTGGGTGCATAATGACAAATGGTAAAGCCACGACAAATTAAAACACAGTTGTTCTCCCAGATACAACAGTTTTAACTTAGACGGGAGTGACATTATCAAGATGATGGAATAGACGATTCCCAGCATCTTACCCTCCCACAAGTAACCAATTTGCACCTATTAAAAACCAAAGATTGCCAACGTGGAACTGCTAGAGCTGGGGGAGCAGGAGGAGAGACCCATGAAGCTTGTGAAGGTGCCAAAGGCAATGGTGAAAAGGTATAGGCACAATGCCTATTGTTCTGAGCCAGCCCTGTACAGAGGTGACGACTAGCTGTTACACAAGCTGGAAAAAGCTGCAGTGGCACCCTTTGTGTAAACCTGCTTGGAGTCTGCAGGGGAAAGGAGGGCTTGAGAGCACACCATACCAGACCGCAGGCCATAAAGACCACTGGGAAAATTCTCCCAGACCCACATAGGAGCAGACAGCTACAACCAACTGGAGAGGAGAGCCGCCCAGAAGCTGGTGAGTTATCACAAGGGATGCGTACGTGGCCTGCTCCACGGAAAGTGGTTGGAGTGCAGGAGAAAGACAGGCCCACCAGGGGAACACTGGGTGCAGCATGGGCAGCTGGTCTCATTGTGTAAATCAGTCAGGGCAACAGAACTGCAGGAGGTTCAATCTGCAGGAAAGACCCCAGCCCAGCCTGGTATTTCCACACAAACCAGACTCGGAGGTGATTAACAATCCTCACAAAAAACTTTCCCCAGAGAATCAGCAGCAAATAGCAGTCTCCTCAAATGCCTAGGCATCAATGTAAAGACAAAAGATAGAGAAAGAACAGAAATATGTTGCCACCAAATGAAACAAAGCACCAGAAGCAATGGATGCAGAGGAACAACAGATATATGAAATGTCTGACCGAGAATTCAGAATAACTCTCCTAAGGAAGTTTAGGGAGTCATAAGAGAATACAAATAGAAGATTAAATGATATCTGGAAAATAATTCAGGAGCAGAACAAGAAGCTTGACAAAAGAATACAGTCAATTTTTTATAAAGCAGAAATCCTAGATATAAAGAAAACATTATCTGAATTGAAAAACTCAATAGAAAGCTCCAACAGCAAACTTAACCAGAGGAGTCAGTGAGCTTGAAGATAAAACACACGAAATTATCCAGAGGATCAAAAAAAAAGAAAAAGTGAAACAGAAAAACAGCAAATATGGGATTCCCTCAAGCGAAATAACCTCCACATAATTGGCATACCTGAAGGAGAGGAAAAAAGAAGAGATGCAGAAAGCATATTCAAAAAAATAATGGCTGAAAATTACCAAAATATGGAGAAAGATGACAGTATCCAGGTACAAGAAGCTCAGAGGTTGCCAGTCAAATTCAGTCCAAGGAAAACACCCCAAGGCACATCATAATCAAATTACTGAAAATCAAACACAATATCGAAAGCAGCAAGAGAAAAGAAACACATAAAATTCAATGCAGCCCCAATACGTCTCTCAGCAGATTTCTCAGTAGAAACCCTACAGGTCAAAAGAAAATGGGATAATATATTCAGAGTGCTGAAGGAAAAAGATTGTTGGCCAAGAATTCTGTATCTGGCAAAATTAAACTAGGAAGGAGAAAAAGTCTTTACCAGACAATAAAAGCTAAGGGAATTCATCAACACTAGACCTGCATTACAAGAAATGCTAAAGGGAGCTCTTCAATTTGAAAGACAAGGACACTAAGGAAACATTAAAACATTAAAAATGATTTAAGAAAACATTTGAAGATACATAACGAATTAGTAAAGTAAGTTCACAGACAACCTCAGAATACCCCAATGTTGTAAGGGTAGTGAATAAACCACTTATATCCTTAGTATGAAGACCAAAGGACAAACCTAACAAAACACTAGTACATACAGTAACCATGTAAGAGAAAGGCAATATGAAAAGATGTCTCTTGAAACAAAAAATTGTCAAAAAGTTGGGGGGAGACAAAGTGTAGAGTCGGCTTTGGTGTTTTTCTTTTTTCTTAAATATAAAAGTTATTACTAGTCTAAAATAATTTGTTATAACTATAACACATTTGTTGTAAGCCTCATGGTAACCACAACACAAAAACTTAGAAGAAACATACTAAAAATAAACAGCAAGAAAGCAAAATGTAAAGCTAGAGAAAACCACTCAGCCACAAAGGAATACAGTAAGACCAGAAAAAAGGAGAAAAGGATCCACAAAACAATTAGAAAAAACCCAGCAAAATGGCAGTAACAAGTCCCTGTATATCAATAATAACCCTAAATGTAAATGGATTAAATGCCCCAATAAAATGACACAGAGTGGCTGAATGGATTATAAAATAAGAAGCAACAATATGCTGCCTACAAGAAACTTAACTGATAAAGACACACACCATGTGAAAGTGAAAAGATGGTAAAAGATATATCATGCAAATGGAAACCAAAAAAGAGCAGGAGCAGCTATAGTTATAGATAAGACTTCAAGCCAAGGAAAGTAAAAAAGATAAGGAAGGCCATATAATGATAAAGGAACCAATTCAACAAGGAGATATAACAATTCTAAATATATATGCACCCAACTCTGGAGTACCCAGTTATATGAACTAATTACTATTGGACCTAACAGGAGAGATAGACTCCAACACAATAGTTAGGGAATTTAATAACCCACCTTCAGCAAAAGACAGATCATCCAAACAGAAAATTAACCAGGAAACATCAGAATTAATCTCTACTATAGGCTGACTTGATCTAATGGACATTTATAGAACATTTCATCCAATGACTGCAGAATACACATTCTTCTCAGCAGCACATGGAACATTCTCTAGAATAGACTGTATGTTAGATTACAAAACAAGCCTCAACAAATTTAAAAAACTGGAAATTATATGAATTACTTTGTCTGACCATGATGGAGTAAAACTAGAAATCAACAACAAAAGGGACACTAGGGCCGAGCCCATGGCGCTCCCGCCGCAGGTTCAGATCCTATATAGGGATGGCCGGCCGGTGCGCTCACTGGCTGAGCGCGGTGCAGCCAGTCTCAAAAAGGACAAAATAAATAAATAAATAAAGGGACACTAGAAACCATATGAATACATGGAAATTAAACAGTATGCTCCTAAACAATGAATGGATCAAAGAAGAAATCAAGAAAGAAATTTAGAAATTGCTGGAGAGAAATGAAAATGAAAACACAATATACCAGAACCTATGGGATATAGCAAAAGCAGTTCCAACAGAGAAGTTTATAGCAATAAATCAAAAAAGAAAAAAGAATCCAACTAAACAACCTAATGTTACACCTCAAGGAGTTGGAAAAATAAACCAAACCCCAAATCAGTAGGAGAGAAATAACAAAGACCAGAGCAGAAATCAATGAATCAGAGATTAAAAAAACAATGCAAAAGATTAATGAAACAAAGAGTTGGTTTTTTTGAAAAAGAAACAATCAATAAACCTTTAGCTAGACTAACAAAGAAAAAAGAGAGAAAACTGAAATAAAATCAGAAATGAAAAAAAGAACATTACAACTGATACCAGAAAAATATAAAAGGTCGTAAGAGACTACTGTGAACAACTATATGCAAACAAATGGAAAACGTAGAAGAAATAGATAAATTCCTGGACACATACAACTTACTAAAGGTGAATCATGAAGAACCAGAAAACCTAAACAGACCAATAACAAGTAATGAGATAGAAGCATAATAAAAAGTCTCTGAACAAAGAAAACCCCAGGACCAGATGGCTTCATGCCATATTCTACCAAATGTTCAAAGAAGAACTAACACCAATTTTTCTCAAAGTCTTCCAAAAACTTGAAGAGGAGGGAATACTTCCAAACTCATTCTATGAGGCCAGCATTACCCTCATACCAAAACTGGAAAAAGGCACAACAAAAAAGAAAACTACAGACCATTATCCCTAATGAACACAGATGTGAAGATGCTCAACAAAATACTAGCAAACAGAATCCACTAACACATTAGAAAGATCATATACCATGATCAAGTGGGATTCATCCCAGGGATGCAAGGATGGTTCAATGCAAGCAAATCTATAAATGTGATACATCACATCAATAGAATGAAGAGGAAAAAAAACAAATGATCATTTCAGTATATGCAGAAAAAGCATTTGATAAAATCCAACAACGCTTTATAATGAAAACACTTAACAAATTAGGTATAGAAGGAGTGTACCTGAATACAACAAAGGCCATAGGCAACAAACTACACCTCATATACTGAATGGAAAAAAGTTGGAGGCTTTTGCTCTAAGATCTGGAACAAGACAAGGATACCCACTTTCCCCACTCTAATTCAACATAGTACAAAAAATTCTAGCCTGTCAAGAGAAAGCAAGAAAGAGCATGCAAATAGGAAAGGCGGAAGTAAAATATCCCTATTTGCTGATGATCCTATACATGGAAAACTTCAAAGACTCCACCAAAAAATTATTGGAACTCATAAATGAATTTAGTAAAGTGGCAGGATACAAAATCAACACACAAAAATTAATAGCCTTCCTATGCACCAACAATAAAATAGCCTAAGTAGAAATCAAGAAAATAATCACATTCAGCTCCCCCCCAAAAAGCAATCTACACATTCAGTGCAATCCCTATCAAAATACCAATGACATTCTTCAGGGAAATAGAAAAAATGATCTTAAAATTTGTATGGAACCACAAAAGACCCTGTATAGCTAAAACAATCTTGAACAAAAAGAACAAAGTTGGAAGTGCCACACTTTCTGACTTCAAAATATACGATAAGACTGTGGTACCCAAAACAGCATGGACTGGCATAAAGACAAATTGACCAATGGAATAGAATAGAGACCCCCCAAAATAAACCCACACATTTACAGCCAACTGATTTTCAACAAGGTGCCAAAAATATACAATGGGAAAAGGACAGTCTCTTCAACAAATGGTGCTAGGAAAACTGGATATCCATATGCAAAAGATTGACACAGTACATCCCAATTCTCACGGAATACAAAAATCAACTGAAAATGGATCAATGACCTAAATTTAAGATCCAAAGTTATGAAATTACTAAAAGAAAACACAGAGGAAATGCTACACGAAATGGGAGTGTGAAGCACTTCTTTGAGTGAGACTACAAAGGCACAGGCAACTAAAGCAAAAATATACAAATGAGATTATATCAAACTAAGAAGCTTCTGCACGGCAAGGGACACTATCAACAAAGTGAAGAGACAACCTACAGAATGGGAGAAAGTATTTGCCAACTACACACCAGGCAAGGAGCTAATATCCAGAATATATAAGGAACTTAAATGACTCAAAAGCAAAAGAAAAACAAATAACCCAATTTAAAAATGAGCAAACTATCTGAACAGACATTTCTCAAAAGAAAACATATAAATGGCCAACAGGCACATGAAAAAAGGCTTGACATCATTAATCATCAGGAAAATGTAAATTAAATCCACAATGAGATCATTTCACTGCAGTTAGAATGGCTACTATCAACGAGACAAAACATAACAAATGCTGGTGAGGATGCAGAGAAAAAGGAACTCTTACACTGCTAGTGGGAATGTAAACTGGTACAGCCTCTGTGGAAATCAGTATGGAAGTTCCTCAGAGAACTAAAATTAGATCTATCCTGTGTCCCAGCTATCTCACTGCTGGGTATATACCCAAAGGAAATGAAATCAATATATCAAAAAGACACCTGCACTCCCATGTACATCACAGCACTACTCACAACAGCCAAGAGATGGAATCAACCTAAATGTCCATCAATGGATGAATGGATTAAAAAAAACCCATAGTATCTATACATAATGGAATATACTCAGCTATTTTAAAAAATGACATCCTATCATTTGCAGCAACATGGATGGAACCAGAAACCATCACGTTGAGTGAAGTAAGTCAGACACAAAAAAGACAAATACCGCACGATCTCACTCATGTGGAATCTCAAAATAAAAAAGTTCTCAGAAACAGAGTAGAATAATGGTTAGCAGAGGCAAGGGGGGGATGGGGGAGGAGGGAAAGTGGTGGACTAATGGCTACATAACAATGCTATCTACCCTAAGCGAATCATTGTGCAGTATATACATGTACTGAAATAACATACTGTACCCCATAAATATGTACAAATAAATGTTAAAAAATAAAATAAAACCTTAGGCCAATAGAAATAAAATAGAAGTACAAACTACTACATATGTAATTTTAAATTTTCTAGTAGCCACTTTAAGGTTGAAAAGAAACAGGTAAAATTATTTTTAATAACATACTTCACTTAACCCAATATATCCAAAATATTCTTTCAACATGTAACCAATATTTTAAAAATTAAGATATTTTACATTCTTTCTTTTTTTTTTTTTTTGTACTAAGTCTTCAGAATCTGATGTTTATTTTACACTTACAGCACATCACAATTTAGCCACATATGGTGAGTGGCTACCATACTGGGCAGCACAGGCTTACACTATTAGATATTATAATTAACTTGGATTACTAGATGAGCGGGTAAACAAACTGTGGTACATTAAATGTTTATACTACTCAGCAATAAAAAGGAATGGAGTACAACATAGTCTCAAATGCTTTATTCTAAGTGAAAAAAAAAATAGAATCAAAAGGCTACATCCTATGTGATTCCATTCATATGACATTCTGGAAAAGGCCAAAATATTAAGAACCAAAAGCACGTCAGTGGTTGCCTGGGGACAATGGAGAGAGGACTTGGCTAAATTCACAGGGAATTTTCGGGGATGATGGAAGTGTTCTGTATTTCAGTTATGGTGACCATTATATGACTAATGCATTTTTCATAACTCATAAAATTGTACACTAAAAAGGGTGAATTTACTGCATATAAATTATATCTAAATAAACTTGATGTTAAAATGTATTACCAGGAGATAATGCTAACTATACAAGACCAAATGTTTAAAAGTAGACTCTTTTATATGAAAATACTAAAGAGAAATATGATGTATTAATGAAGGAGGTATATTTCTTACTACTTAAATCTCAGTAGATGCTATATTACATAATTCACATCATCAAGTTTTACAAAGTCATCCTGAACATGTTTTATTTTTGTTTTCACAATGGTACATTAATATAAAATTTTTTAAATGGAATATTTTATTTAAAATATATTCTCCCCTTAGATATAAGAACAAAAGCATAAGCAACCAAGGAAAAATGAGATAAATTGAACTTCATAAAAATTAAATTTTTGTGCTTCAGAGAACACTGTAAAGAAAGTAAAAGACAACCCACTGACTGGAAGAAATATTTGCAAATCATACATTATAATAAACTTGTATCTAGACTATATAAGGAACTCTTATTACTCAGTAATAAAAAAATTCCAATTTAAAAATTGGGCAAAGGATCTAAACAGACATTTCTCCAAAAAAGATATACAAATGGGCAACAAGCATATAAAAAAGATGCTCAACATCATTAGTCATTAGGGAAATGCAAATCAAAACTACAATGAGCTGCCTCACAGCAGTAGGATGGCTATCATCCGAAAGATAATCTAGCAAATGTTGGTGAGAATGTGGAGAAATTGGAACCCTCATACACTGCTGGTAGAAGTGTAAAATGTAAAATGGTGCAGCTGGTATGGAAAACAGTCAACAGTTCCTTGAAAAGTTAAACAAAGGTTACTATATGACCCAGCAATTCCACTTCTAGGTATATAACCAAGAGAAATGAAATCATATGTCCACACAAAAACTTGTACATGAATGTTCACAGCAGTATTATTCAAAATAGCCACACAGTAGCAACAACCCAAATGTTTACCAGCTGATAAGTAAAATGTGTTATATCCATATAATGGAATACTACTTGCCAATAAAAAGAAATGAAGTAGTGATAGGTGCTGCAACATGGATGGACTCTGAAAAGATTAGATTAAATAAGTTAGTCAAAAAAGACTACATATTGTATGATTCTATGTGTATGAAATTTCCAGAATAGACAAATCTATAAAGACAGAAAATAGATTAGTGGTTGACTATGGCTAGAAGGGTTTGGGGAAGGAAGATTAGAGTATGGTAGCTAAAGGGTACAAAGTATCTTTTTGGGGTTATGAAAATGTTCTAAAATTATGATGATGATTGCAACTCTGAATATACTAAAAGCCACTGAACTATACACCTTAAAAGGGTGAATTATAACTCAATAAAGTTGTTTAAAAAAATACTCCCATATAAGGAGGAAGACTTTTAGTAAATATTAATAAAATAACTGAACAATCAAAAGTGGTGGCTAGACAGATGTGTAACTTTAATAATTTTAGTGTGTCTTTGGCATTCAGTTAGGAAAAATAGCAAAATTATTACCCTTTCTACCGAAGACAACTGTTGCTGTAATCCATCACATTCTTTGTTTGCTTCTTCGAAAAGAGTTTTATATTTTTCTATTTGAGACTGTTGCATATTAATTGTTCGCTGCTGTCTCACACAATCTTCTTCAAAATTTTTTACTACAGACTTTAAATCCTGAATTTCATCCTCCTATAGTTATGAAATTATAGATTATGTGAATAAGTGCACAAAATTTGGTATCAAAACATAAAGCAGAAAACAAAAAGAAATTTCATATGATCTTTGATGAGATATTTATACCCATCTCATGAAGAAAAACAAATTACATTCCTTTTTCATCTTCAAAAATGGAAGTCAGATGTTTTATTTGTGTTTAATAGCTTACGCTTGTTAAGTCTAATATAGAGAATTCTAATTGTAACAAATTTAAAATTCTTCAGCTCTATGAAAATTCAACATCTCAAAATAAAGTTCAGTATTTATAAATAATATTTAATTCAAAATTTAACTGTAAATTATATCTAAATAAAGCTGTTTAAAAATGTAACTGAAATTGCTCCTAAAATGTCTTTGAATATTAGAGGATTTCTTTTGAGAGGTTTTAAAAACTTACCTTTTTATTGCATTCACATACAACATTATCCAATTCCTCCTGCATAACATGGAGTTTGGCTTTTAGAAATCTGATCTGCGCTTCTGTAGATTTAAATAATTATATTTACTGTCTTTTGCTGAATCTAAGGTGTCATCAATTTTAAGATAGACCATTATGTTATAAGGGAAAAAATGCACACGATGGGGAGTCTAATAGGAGACCCCTTCTAGTGGGCCCTAAAGACACTAAATACTCTTAATGGAAAGATAAATGAGAAATAAATCCACCCAACAGAAAGGAAGTGCAAGGAACTACTCACATCTCAACACTGGAACTGAGTAAAGAAAGAGGGAAGGAAAAGAAAAAAACCTCTCCTGAGAATCTGAACCACAAGCCAATACTCACGTAAGTTTTCATGCTGAATTCATACTTAGCAGGTCCAAAATATATCAAACAGAATTTAAAGTGTCTCAGGTCAGTAATGTTCCCAAGTGTTTGGCAAAAACAAACATGAATTCTCTCTAGTAAAACTCAGCTTCAATCCCAGCCATTGTGATTATAAAATGCTATTGATTGTAACATTCGTCCCAACTTCTGGGAAGTTAAAATGTAGTAAATGTGTCTTAGAAGCAAAGAAATGCACTAATATCTTATGTCGAAGCGCTCTCCCACAAACCCTCATTAAGATCTATCCTTTACACACCATTGCTAGCAAAAGTCCTTTATTCAATAATATCAGCAGTACATCTTTGAGGTGTATAGGCTCATAAAGTAAATAAAGTGAAAACTGAACTTAGAACTCACCCATAATTCATCCAGGCATTCATTCAAAAAATATAAAGTCGCTACTACGTTCCAGGCATAATAGGAATATTATAAAACAAGCCTTGCCCTCATGGAGGTTACCTTGAGGAAACACTCCCAACTACCTGTGAGAAGTCATTAGGACAAATCCCACATGTGATGTACAGAACACAAAACATCTCCATACATACTTCCTGGGTTTTTTTGAAGTGCCCCCAGGGTTACCATGGAACTGATGAACTGTCATTGGCTGTAACCCTAGATCTCTCTGCCCTCAATTCTCCTTCCAGCCTCTCATGTAACTCCAGGTGAGCAAGAGATAGAAGGAAACAAAAAGTGTGAAGTTGGCAGTAGTTGGTCTGTGGGGGAAAGGAGGACAGAATAATAGAGAACATGACTTTTCCTATCTCTTTCTCTCCCCAACTCTAACCTCAGTAACTCTACCTCAACTTTAATTCAAGGAGCTGAGTGCTCTCAAGTCTGCAGGCCCACAGCAGTAACCTCCCCTCCCCAACCCACCTGAACTTTAATCTTACAAAGCAGTCTGTGCTCACAAACCTCTACTTGGTGGTCTTTTCCTCCCACACGTAACCCAACCATTCTGAGCAATCATCTGGAGTAACAGAAAATTCTCCCAAAAGGGGAGACCACCTAAGCCAAAGATACTAAAAAAGAGAAGACAGGGAGGCAAAGTGGCAGAGAGCAATAAGAAAAAAAAAGTAGCACGTAAGGTAAAAATCTGTCCTGGTTCCAAGTGTCTAGGAACAGGACCATTCTAACAGAGACATGGGGAAAACTGTCTACTGAGGAACAGCGAACATCTGACCATCATGTCCTTGAAGGCACCTTAAGAGAGACATAAGGCAACTTCAGGGTCCACTTACCCTCCCTCCCCACAACTAGCCCCAGAAAGCTCGATTAGGTCAGTAAATATAATAAATGCATAAATGAATTGCTCCCCACTTATGACTAACTAGTATGCAAAACACAACAATCATTACATATTTAAATTGTTACGATTTTTCACAGAATCAGAAAATTTTAAAGATAAATTTTATGATCATCTAATATAAACTACTAAACTTTCAAATGAAGAAATTGCTATTACAGAGGGGCTAAGGGGCTTGCCTGAAGTCACAATTAATTGTATTATAGTTCAGCATTAACTAGTTCATATACACTCAATTGTCTTATTTTTATTTCAATAGCATAAGTGGCTCTTCATAAATTTAACAATTTTAGAGACATTACTGGTAATTAATACAAATGTCTTTAGATGATCTAAACTTCATATTCTTATTTTCCTGGTGATATGCAGAGAATTAACAAGAAGGAAAATTATATTTATTAGAAAACCCATTTGATTATTTTACCTGGTGCTACACCAGTAATTCATTTATCCTTTTGCATGTGTTGATTTAACATGCAATAAATAAAATATGGTAACATGAAAGGAATTCAGAGAAACTTTTATTTTAATGTTTTAATGATAAGCTATGGAGCATTTTCATTTTAGTTGAAGAATATTCAATGAAACTAGTATAATATAGTCTTTTTTATTTTCACAATGGAAAATATCAAACATAAACAAAAGTAGAGAGACTAGGTCAATGAACCCCCACTTCACCACCACCCATCTTTAAAAATTATTGACTCATGGCCAATTTTATTTCATCTACAAACCCATTCACTCTCCCACCACCCTGTCACACTAGATTATCCTAAAACAAATCAAAGACATCACAAAACTTTTTAAATGCAAGAAATAGTTCCCTAAAGATCTCTTTTTCTAAGTAATTGTTATATAAAGATAAAAATAACAAACAAAAGAAAACCTACCTGTTCCAATGTCATTACTAACACCGGAGAAAATATCGTCATCTATAAATTCAGGTAAGCCTTTTTCCTCCAGTTGCCCTTCAATTTTGCTAATTGTTTTTGCAAGAGAAAAGTCTGAGAAATCCTCTGGAATGGCAACATCATTGGCATTTTGTACATCAGAGTATTTTATTTTAACGCTAAAAAATAAAAAAATACATACATGTATATATAAACATAAATAGAAAGGTAGAAAGGAAATATAGCTTTTACCCAAATAAAAGTGCAGATCAAAATTATCACACAGTTCAACTTTATGCTGAAATCTACAGTAGACAAAGGACTATCTTATAAGAGACTTAGAAGACGTTCAGTCTTTGTGAATAACACAACCACAGAGCTAGAGAAAGCTTTATGAGTCCAGTTGGTCTAGACCTTGCCTCTGAACAAGTAAACATCAAAACTAAGAGTCTAAACTTGGCCTCGTAGGTCAAATCCAGCCTGTGGCTTTTAATTTTACATGCTGCCAGAGAAGAACTGTACAAACTAACATCCTTCTAGCCATAATTCTACAAACAGCAAAGAATAATACCTCTTGAGAAAGAATTACAGAGTGAACAGTTATTAGCTGAATAAAACAGCATTTTTTTCCCACCTAAAGAGACACAGTCTAACAAGCATCAAAGTTGACCAGAAAGTTGGATTTGATTTTTTTTAAATGAAGTGCACAGAGAAATATGAAATAAAGGTCACTTCTAGAAGACTGAGGAATGGGCCAGGCCTAACCTACTGACACATCAAGTTTATGGTTCAAGAAACCTCACTTACTCTTAACACATAAGCAAAGGCTTCAGAATTCTATGTGGAAAAACAATCTTTTCTTTAAAATGTAAACATGAAGTCTGAAAGAAAACAAGATAAGCCTTCTCAATTATGTATGTATGTATGTATGTAGCATGTTTTCTTCAATCTATATTTACTTTCTCTTCCTTATCCTTTCACTCAATTTTTTCTTCTCTATTATAAAAACAAAAGTTATTAAAAGACAAGAATTAACAAAGATCTTTCCAGAATTATAACATAATTATCAGTTTAGGTAAGTAATAGACCTAAAAATGTAATAACTTACTGAGAATAAGAAGCTGGTTGGTGCAACCCAACCCTCTTCCTTTTCTAGAAAGCCTTATATCCTAGAGAGCCTGTTGGGTTCCTGTTTATGCTTATAATACTAAGGACAGTCTTGAATTCTTTCTCACCAAAAACAATAAAATGTAAATTTTAATTATACTATAGCCTTATTTAGAGCATGCCAAATCATTTTGTATTTCAACATACATGATAATGTACGGCACTCTGTTAAATACTCAAACTCTAGACATTTAATCTATTTGAGAGAACTAAGCAGAGACAAAAAGCTAGGTTCTAGTCAAGTTCTAAGCAAATATCTCACTAAAAATAACATTTAAAACATTTGAAATGTCGTAACTTGGCTTAAGAGAAAAAATACAAAATGTTCATTAACTGCTACAAAACATTTCTGAGTAGAAACTATTTTAAATTACTGAATGTGGATAAGATATATGCAGTATATCTTTATAATTTGGGGGTATAAATAGACCTGGAGAAACAGAAATAGCTTAATAATTAAGAATGATTCGGCTTCTGGAGCAAGGTTGAATAGACTGTCCCCAGCATCACTGTCTCCCATAATCGACCCATTTACAACCATTAAAAAAGCAATGACAGCCAGGCAGGGGCCACTAGAGCTCAGGGGGAGAGAATGAGAGACCTACAGAGTTCATGAAGGCAAGAGAAGCTGTGATGAAAGAAGGGATCACTTCGACCATTTCAAGCCCTGGCCATTTCAGTGCTGGCCCTGGTGAGCAGTCGGAGCAAGAGGCCTCGGTGGACCCCAGGTCAGCAAGACCACTGACAGAGTTCCCATGGACCCACGTAGGAGCGAGGGGCCACAGACAACTGAAAAAAGGGGCAAGCCAAAGGTTGGTGAGTCATTGCAAGGGATGGGTGCATGGCCTGCCACAGGGGAAGTGTTCAGAATGTGAAAAGTAGGGGAGACAGGCCCACCAGGGGAACACTGGGGCACAGCATGGACAGCTGACCTGCCCTCCAGTCAGCACAGGACCATTCAGTGGAGACTGGTCAGGAGTAGAGAACTGCAGGGGGAGCAGTTCGCTGAAAAGACTCAGGCCCAGACCAGAGTTTCCACACAATCCAGGTGTATCAGACCTCAAAGACCTGGAAGTACTTACTTAAAAGGTCAACAGTTAAAACCTGAGCTGCACAAAAAGCAGCAAAGCAGCAATTTAGCTCAACCACAGGGCTTAAGTACTGGTCCCCACAGGAAGTTCCCCCATTTTATAAGTAAGCAAAGGACAACAAATTAGTTCCAGTGCAGAGTTTAAGTGGTGGGAACAGCAAATAATACAACACAGAACTGAAAGAAAACACAAAACACCCACAGATCAGAGACAAAGTTCTGATATTAACCATTAAAGGTCTAATACCACCAAAAAACACCTATAAAATCTGAAAGAGCCAGAAGTCCCCCAGGTTCAAGAGCTGGGCCTCAGCCATGCCCCAGATGTCTGCATCCAACCATGAGAAGACTGACCTGCCTCCAGAAGCCCCCCAGGCTCCAGAGTTGGAGTGGGGGGAGTCTGCAGCCTCAGCCACACCGCGCCCCCTCCCCTAGCAGGCCAGCAAAGGAGCTGGCTGTGGACCAGCCCCATCCCCCACCTCCACTTCCCTACCCCCTTCCCACCTGCCCCTCCCACTGCTCCACAACATCTTTGAATGTAAAAAATAATAATAATAAATAAATTTAAATTAAATTAAATTAAATTAAAAAACCACACACACATACTGTACCCCCAGGATTCCACTGCCAGGCATTTACAGGGGTGGTGGGGGAATTCTCCAACACACAGAAGCAGCCATATTCAAGGATGGTCATCACAGCAATGTTTATAATAGCAAAAATATGTAAACAACCTAATGTCCATCAATGGGGGAATGGAAAAGCTGCGATATATTTCTAAAATGTAATGTTATATAGCATTTGAAATACATGAATTCAATCCGCATGTACAATTCCCAAACTATATTCCCAAACAAATAATGCTAAGAGGAAAAAAAAAGCAAGTGGCAACCTAAGTACCTAAGTATGATGCCATAGGTATACACTTGAACTTACACAAAACAATTGTGTATACTCTTATAGACACAAATGTAGTAAAAATATAAAAGCATGGACAAGAAAGAACCACACCATGTTCAGAACAGAAGTTCCCTCTGGGGTACAGGGAGGAGGGATCAGAGGAGTTGGAGTGAGGAGAAAGACCAAGGGAACTTCAACTATAACTGCAACTTTTTTTTTTTTTTTTTTTTTGGCAGCTGCCCAGTAACAGGGATCAAGGCCTGGATCAAACCCTGGACCCTGGTGTTATCAACACCCAGCTCTAGCCAATGGAGCTAACTGGCCAGCACTATATCTGCAACATTTTGTCTTTTATAGAAAAAAGTTCTGAAGCAAAAATGTTCCTATTCGTTAAATCCAGATGGTGGTTTTTATGATTGTTTGTTATCTTAGTCTCTGAACTATTTTATATGTTAGTTTCATAATTGAAATTATGAATCTTTTCAATTATAACTGAACCTTTTTCAAAAAAAAAAAAAAAAAGTAATACTTTTAAAACCACCATACCTTGAATTTGTTTTCCTTCCTTTACTTGAAGAGTGTAGTTTGTTTTGAACCTTGTTTACAGGACCAATGTTTTTGGTGTTTGGCTACATGAAAAGAATTTAAACTATTGATTAGTGTCTAATCACTTGCCAAGGAAAGCAATTTTGTATCACATGGAATTGCTATTTCACTACACAGAAGAATTGCTATTTTCTTTTTTTTTTCTTTTTTTGTCTTTTTTTCCGTGTCCGGCAACGGATCGCAACCCTCAGTGTTGCCCCCGTACCGGACCGGGGACCGGCAACGGGATTGCAAGCCTCGGTGTTGCTCCCGCGCCTCGCTCAGCCAGTGAGCGGGAGCCGGTCTGTATGTGGGATCCGAACCCTCGGACGGGAGCGTCGCTGCGCTTCCCAAGCGGCGCACTATCCAGCGCGCCACCGGGCCGGCCCCAAGAATTGCTATTTTCATGAAATTAATCAAATTATATTTTCAAGAATCCCAGAACTGTATAGCTGGAAAAGACGTAGATATCACCAGGACCGAGAGATTCAAAGGTAAAGAAAACGAGTCCTAAAGATTCAAGGATATTTAGCTAGCTAGTAGAATGTTAAATCTGGGTGTTCCGACACAAAATTTAGTTCTCCTCACTAACCTGTTATTCCCCAAGCAAGCCTTCTCTGGCCTTCAGGTATATAGTTAGTTCACTTGGCCTAGATTTCCATGGGTGGGAAATTTGTAGGTCCCAGGATGCCCAGCACTTGGAAGAATGATTTCTATAGTGAAAATATTTATATGAATGAACAGACTTTTTAATTCATCTTTTTTGTATGAGTACCTTTCTTTTTCAGGTCTTCTCTCTACTAGATTTAAGCTTACAAGAGAAAACTAGAAAGGCTCAGGTTAAAAATTTATTTCACTTATTATTCTTTACACTGTATAGCCAAATTGTTCAGGGGAATTATGAGACAAAAAAGAATTCATTTATTTTATGAGCAACATTTCATGAATGCATCCCTTCTGAGTATCAAAGTTTATATTCTATCTTTACTGAGTCATACGCCATCTCTGTTGTCAAAGAAGTCTAAAAGTAACCTAAATTCTACAGAATGTAATTGCACTCACAGAAAGTTTGATTTCATACCTTAGTCTCTGAATGAAGATGAACTTTCCCTTCAGATAATAACAGACCTCTGTAGAACAAACATAAACATTATACATTAACAACAGATGATACTAAGCTGATACACAATGAAATTCAACAGTAATTGTATTTGAAAGGGAAAATATACAACTATCAAGTAAACTTTGCCATAATTCTAGTTATCCACATGGTAATATATTTTGAATGAGTATCATAAAAAGTGCTTTGATTAAATAATTCACCTTTGAAAAGATATATTACAATGCCAATATTTTGTAGGAAAATATAGCATAAATTTTAACGAATGGAAATCATAAGGAGTTATTATTGGCTATGCACAGGGATTATCCCTGTTGCAAAATCATTCACCTCAGGGCTTTTTATTGTGAGCCCACTCAATGATATTCTTCTAATGCATTTAAATACTTGATCAGTGTCTGTGATCCACATTACACTGTGAACTCTGAGGGTAGAAATCATGTCTACATTGTTCACTAATCTATGCCTAGTACTTGGCATAGTACCTGGCAATATAAGGTCTTAAATTGGCACTAATTAAATATTTGTTGAATGGATACATACGTTTAAAATGCAATTCATTTTTATACATAAGGTTTTCAAAATATGTCTGTAGTTTAAAATAACTGTTTATGGGGGTCTGCAAACTGTGGTCCATTGGCTGAATCCACC
This sequence comes from Galeopterus variegatus, assembly GCF_000696425.1. Taxonomy (NCBI): domain Eukaryota; kingdom Metazoa; phylum Chordata; class Mammalia; order Dermoptera; family Cynocephalidae; genus Galeopterus; species Galeopterus variegatus. The sequence goes on along the minus strand of NW_007727153.1, from coordinate 293,841 downwards.
CATACCCATTCATTTACATATTATCTATGGCTGTTTTTGCACTGCAACAGCAAAGCTGAGTAGTTGCAACAGATACTGTATAGCCCACAAATCAAAAAATATTTACAATACTTACCTTACAGAAAGTTTCCCTAACCCTAATCAATTGTCCAGAGCATCCACATTACTATCTCTGAAAATGTACCATGTTTGTATCTATTGTTGCTATGAGTATATAAAATCCTACCATACACCCTGAGAACTCCTAACCATAGTAGAAGACATAAAAATGAAATTACTTTCCATCAGATGCCACCTGCTGAAGGAGTCATGCATGGGTTTTTTCAATATTAAACACGAATATATACTTAGATAATATTAAATACAGCCCCTTAAAAAGAAGCACTTGAAATATCTCTGGGAAGAAAAAAAAATGTTTTCAAAATACTTAAAATTACAGTCTAACGAATCTTCTCACATATGATCTGAAAATGCTTCCAAATATTATACAAATTTTAAGTGTCCTCTTTAATCACCCTCATTTCAAATTAATGTTTGCCATTTCCTTACTACATTTTCTGCACCTTCTGTTCCTCCCAACCCCCACAAACATACACACATACATATCAGCTGAAAGCATTCAATGGTTATGTCTCCCACAGGTTTCACAGTGATATTACTTTGATAGTGTATTTCCATGAAAAATGAACTATAACACAGTATTCTGCTTACTTTTGTTAAACTTCTCCATGAAAAGCTTGTAATACGATTGAAATGATCTGTGTGGTAAACCTTGCTTCCAGCAGACTGAAGGATATATATACTGTATACTACTAGAAAACTAAAGTCTGGTTTCCCTACCATATTTTTTTGATGAAGTAACCCTAAGTGTTAAGACCTATTATAAGGGTATTTCAAAAAGTATCATCTAATTCTATTTTTCCATGAACTTTTTGGTACCCTCATATATACTGCTTAACTATAATTATTTAGGTGGATTATCACTGTTTCAGCCTGAAATGCATGGTCTCTTTACAGAATTACCTCCCAGCTTCAACATTCCCAGGTAACAGTCAAATGCCATGTTTTACATGGTAAAAGCCATCTGTTCAAACAGTAGCATTAAAAAAAAAAAAATCCATGTGAGGTAGGTAAATAGAGGCGTCATCACCACTTTGCACTTAAGGAAAATTTAGTAAAAGATAATCAACAGATTTATTTTTGTGCTTGTAAAATCAGTCTCTCACTTGTTTCAACAGAAACTAGGGATTATCTGTTGTTATCATCATTACAGTCCTTTAGTTTAATGGATAAAAGCCATGTCTGATCTAATTTGTAATCCAAATTTGTAATTTTGATAACTATTAGGTATCTTTATTTGTAAAATATCAGAGAACATTACATATAAGGATAATTTTATGTTACATATACACATACATGTGTGTATAAAATGATGATGTAAATATATATTTTTTTACTGAGGTACTAAAAATTTTTTAAAGCAACACACTAGGCATTAACTTCTTGAGAGAAGAATCAGGTCTGTTTACTCACCACTGTACTACCAGGAGCTAAACCTGGCACTATAATAATTCAAAATAATAATTTCATATTTTTTCCAGGTTTATTGAGATATAATTTGCATATCAATTTTAACAAACCTATATGGTAACATAAACACCACAACAACCAAGATAGAGAATATTTCCATTATTCCAAAAAGTTCCTTTGTGCCCCTTGGTAGTAAAGTAAGTCTGCTAATCCCTACCCCAATCCCCAGACAACCACTAATCTGACTTCTGTCCCTACAGTTTTGCCTTTTCCAGAATGTCAAATAAAAACACAGATTATTTACATTTTGAGTAAGCTTCTTTTATATAGCATGCACATTGTTGCTGTATCAGTAGTTCATTGCTTTTTATTGCCAAATACTATTCCACTGCATGGAATACCAAAAATTTGTTTATCCATTCACCATTGATAGATATTTGAGTTGTTTCCAGTTTTTGGCAATTACGAATAAAACTGCATGCAGAGTTTTTTCTTGGACATACGTCTTCATTTCTTTTGGGTAGATATCTAGGAGGGGAATTGCTGGATTGTATGCAATAATTATTTTTGAGTAAGTGAATAATTTCCCGGTATTTCATACTTCATACCACCACTTTATTAACACTTTTTTTTCTAAGCCCTGTAAGGTGTTTAAGCATTATGCCCTCTTGGGGCTGTGCAGCTCTCATAGACTGCTTTTTGATAGAAGACTGGAGGTGACCCACAGTTGTTTTAAGGTTTAAATAGCCACAAACAATTTTAATACACTCAAAGTTTCTTTGCTGATACAACTCTGGAAAACTAGTTTCTTACCTATTTCATTCCAGTTACTTCTATGTGCCATTACCATACCTACTGTTCTATCTAAGTCTATATAATTCCTTACTTCTTTACCCTGAAGCGCTCTCTCTCTCTCTCTCTCTCAATTTAAAGATGGGATACTTTAAGGTTGTCAGGTTTCTATGGGGGACTATCCTTTAGTTACATCTTTGCCCCGAGCCATTATATCCAACTGAAAAGTTTAACTTGGTACCATTTAATCTGATCCTACCTCTGAGGAACCTTAATCCACTGGAAAGTTTTATCAATAATTGTGAAGTCCACATCGTTAGTATGAACTTTGCCTCAATTTTGAGTTTCAGTAGGTTTTTCTTCCTCAAAGACTTTCTCAGTTTTATCTAGTAATCTTGAGGTCTAAAAGCAGCTGACTGCACAATGCAAGGGTAATCAAGACAGTGTGGTATTAGCATAAGAATAAATGTTTAGATCAATGGAATAGCATTGAGAGTCCAAAAATAAAACCATATATCTATGATCAACTAATTTTTGACAAGAGTTCCAAGACCATTCAATAGGAAAAGAATAGTCTTTTCAACAAATGGTGCTGAGGCAATTGTGTATCCACCAGCAAAAGAATAAAGATTGACCCTTATCTCATACCATATATAAAAATTAACACAAGATGGATCAAAGACCTGAATGTAAGAGTTAAAACTACAAAGCACTTTGAAGCTTTATATGACGTTGAATTGCAAACCAGCCAATTCTTTACAAACTTTTATCTTTCGTGTAATAACATCCCAAATAGCACTAACATGAATAGTACATACAGTACTGCTAATATTCTGTGTTCCAACCTATTCTCCTAGAGAACAAGTTCATTAGACAGTTTTTCTGCCTCTCAATTTACCACAGTGAGAGTTTTACTAAATTCAATGCCACTACATAACATTAATCTATCTTTTCAGCCTCCAGTATCAGTTTCCTTACTGGCTACCACTTAACTGCTAAGCTAAAGCCACACTTTCAGAGTTTTTGTTATGCAGCACTCCTTTCCCAATACTAATTTCTATTTAGTAAGAACAGGCTAGGATAGTAGCCCCCAAATCTCCGTGGCTTAACACACTCAAGGTAGCAACAGAGGAGAGAAGGCCTTTTTTTGTTTTTTAACATGGGCACCCAGAGACCAACCTGGGAGGTTTCACCAACTAGAATTTCACTGATCCTCATGGCAGAGAAAGTCAGCTGGAGGTTCACACACCACCTCTTGTCTGTTCTGGCTTGGAAGAGATTAGTTTGACTTATGTTCATAGCCCACTGACAACTTCAAAAGACTTGGAATTTTTAGTGATCATATTGCCTCTACAATAAGATTTTATAGTTTTATTACATAGATCCTATACTTTTTCTATTAAATTTGTTCCTAAGTATTTTATGGTTTCTTAATTTCTTGACATAAAAGAAGTTCACATGACATTCAAGGGGAAAATTTTTTATATATATTATCTTTACTAATTAAAAGTTTAAAAAGAAAGGTGGTATGTGAGAACAGGTTTAAAAATCACATCAGCTGTGGTTAAAGCTCAGTGAAATGACATACTTTCTACATGTTCTTGTATTCTTGGGCAAGGTACTAAACCTCTCTAAGCTAAAGTTTCTTAAATGAGAATAATATTTATTTCAAAATAATACTTTGAGAATTACATGAGATAAAGTAGGTAAAGGGCTTACCATGTGTCCTGACTGGTTTAAGCCCCCATGATATGTGTATTTTGGTTTTCATCCACAGTTTCCAGCTTGTTCTAACTTTCCACTGCCTTTCTGTCGTGGAGCTGGCCATAAGAAATACTCTGACCCACTCTGTCTGATTGTAGGTCATAAGACCCCTATTCCGGGAGGGGTCCTACCTCATGCCCAGGAAGAAAGAACACTGAACAGAGGCCAAGAAGAATCTGAACAAACAGGCCCTGCTGGGTTTCCCCACCCATTCTGTTAGAGTTAGATCATGCCCTTTTTGTCCAACCACATTTCTACATGGTTGTCCATGCTTCAGTCATGCCTACATAATGAAGCTTCCCTAAACACCTGAGAGCACAGGGTTTGGAGAGCTTCTGGATCTTCTACGTGCTGGGAGGGTGGTACACTCCAACTCTATGTATAGTTTCTTTGTATCCTTTAAAATATCCTTTGTAATAAGCCAGTAAATATAAGTAAGTGTTTTCCTGAGTTCTGAGAGCTGTTCAAGCAAACTAGTCAAACCCAAAGAGGGGATTGTGGGAACCCCAATTTCTAGTTGGTTGGTCAGCAGTTCCAGTGGCTTGGGCTTCTAGCAGACATCTGCAGTGGGGGGCAGTCTTGGGGACAGAGCCCTCAACTTGTGAGATCTGACACTATCTCCAGGTAGATAGTGTCAGAATTGAATTGGAAGGCACCTAGCTGGTGTCCACTAGGAAAACTGCTGGCTTGCTTGCCAATGGGAAGAAGTCCCCACACATTTGGTCACAGAAGTTTGTCTTCTGTGTTGCTTGTACTGTGAGAGCAGAGGAAGAACACTGTGGTGTGTGCTTTTTCCCCACTCAAAAAGCCCCCAATTTTTATTATTTTATACTTCAAATTATAGATTTCACATTTGCATGTAAGAAGATGTTATATAGTAAGAGATCCACATACATCATTAAAAAAAAAAAAACCCAAACCCAATGATATTTGAGAATTTAAGTCACTTACCTTAAACTGTAATCATCTTCCTCTTCATGTGATTTAATTTGTGTTGGGGTAGGCCTAGATCGTACCTCTTGCTGATCTCTCTAGTTAAATGAGTAAATGATAAGCCATTCATAAAATAGGAAAAAAACACAAAAGTAGGATTTGTTCACATGCCTCTCTCATCATTAATCATTTCAGAGTTGTCCATAGTTTCTATGATATCCAGGCACAGAATTCTAAATGCTACGGTATAAAAATAAGGTCTGTAATATTACAGTTCCACCTTTCATTTGTTCTGGGTTAATAAAGTCAATCCTAAGAGAAAAACCTAAGACTGTCAAGGCCTTTATGTGATATTTCCAACTTATACTTCCCCACTATATTAGACTCTTTCATCTTATGCAGCATGCAATGGAAATTCTAAAAAGGCACAAGAAATAAAAAAAATATATCTGTTTAATGGGTAGAAAAACTTTTCTCAAATCAGGTAAAACTTCAATGTTGAAAAACCATGAAAGGGCTAAAATGAAGTACCAGGAGTAAAAACTCTTGGCAAAGATATATTTAGAAATGAAAGTGAGTAAGCAAAAATTTAATATGGCAAAAGTTATATTTGGTTAGCTTCTGTGGGGGTGGGAACACTCCCTTCCCTTTCCCAGCCCTTCTCTGTTTTCTACTCTGTTCTTTTTTTGGAGGTGTGGGGGGTTCTTTTTAGGAGACCCTTTGAGCAGAATACATAATGAATCTTTCACTTGACTGTAATGTAGGGTGCTTCTGTACAAGTATTCTCCTGTTCTTTAGGCACTAGTGAAAACTAAAAGATGGAATAGAACTATTCATTTTTAGTAAATTATTTAATTACAAATGCAACTACCGTATTTATGACTGTTATCTAAACATATTATTTGAAATGTTCTATATGACACATTACTTATTCCTAAACTAACAAATAATTATGAATTTGTATAATGCACTAAAATAAAATATTGCCTAGATTTCCTTCCCTGCCTCCATCAACTCCATCTTTAGGGGTAGGGAGTTAAAAAGAAGAATTGTAATTAAATTAGGGTAAGAACTGGTAAAGTTTGAAAGCAGCCACTTTACTCCTCTAAGGAGAGCTACTCTATTTTATCAATGAGCAATAGCAATGCCCATGCTTTTGCAGAAATACCTAATCTGGTACCAGAATGGGGAATAATATGCTTAGATACATTGTCTGGTGATATCTCCCTACACTTTTCCTGACTATAAATGTGATTCTACTCTAGCCCTAAGGATTTGAATTACATCCAGCTGAGAATTTAAAAAACAAATTATCGGGCTGAGCCCGTGGCGCACTCGGGAGAGTGCGGCGGGTTCGGATCCTATATAGGGATGGCCGGTGCGCTCACTGGCTGAGCGTGGTGCAGCCGGTCTCAAAAGGACAAAAAAAAACCAAAAAACAAATTATCGGGCTGAGCCCGTGGCGCACTCGGGAGAGTGCGGCGGGTTCGGATCCTATATAGGGATGGCCGGTGCGCTCACTGGCTGAGCGTGGTGCAGCCGGTCTCAAAAGGACAAAAAAAAACCAAAAAACAAATTATCAACTGAATATTAGTGATGATTGTTACCTTTTATTCAATTTTCACCTAAAGACCATTTTATTTATATTCCTACTGAATCAGTGTTAATTCCAGGTAGCTACCCTCAAATATTAGTCCTATAGTTCTCATATTAGAAAAGATTATTAAATATTAATGTTCTTATTAGATGACTGGAGCATCTAACTGGAAAACACTTTTTCAGTAGATTTTAGAAAATGTGTGCTTACCAAAAACATCCATACATGTACATATACATATACCTATGCATATATATTCATGCTCAAGTTGTGATAATTCATTGAGCTGAACATTTATGCTTTGGGTACTTTTTTGTGTGTATGTTATACATCAACTTAAAAAGTTAAAAAACTAGCACATAATGGAATTATTAATAGCCGTACATTTACTTACTATGACTTCCTCAGCTTGTCGAACCAGATCAGCTGTTTTTGCCTCCAATTCTGCATTTAAACGCCTTAAAGCAGAAAATAAGTTAATAAGTGGGATATACTAAAGATCTTAACAAAAATAAAAATAAACTTCAGCAATTACACATTAACAACTGACCTAATCAACAAATGCCAAAACATATACATGACATTTTTACTCTAGCAGCTATAAGAACTTAGTCCCAACCCTCCATGATTCTTCCTTCCTTGTGGTGGGAATTCAAACACTAAGTACTGGCCTTTCTGTGACCCTTACTCATCTTAAAGTGAAGTGACTTACCTGGCTAATAAACTTAGGAAGAATAAACTGAGTGAGTTCAACTCAGTTCCACTAGTCATCTTCCTGAAATTAGCCTCCCTGCAGAGAACACATATTCTAACCTTGCCTCTCAGGAGATAGGCTGTAAGCTCTGCTCTAACTAAGTGGGTGGGGAGAGGGCTGCACTGGTCTGGGGTATAGCTATGACTGAGGAGCTAAAACTGGGGTTTAGTGATTAGACCCAGTGTGGCTCATACCTCAGCTACAAACTTCAATGTCAGCTTCATCAGAAATAAGGTGATTATTTTGACCTCCACCTGACACTCCATTTTCAAAAAACTTTTTCAGTATATTTGGAATATAGCAAAAAAATAGGAATACTATTTACTTGGTCCCAGGAAGACCAAAGGCTATGAATAGCCAAAGCAATCCTGAGCAAAAAAAAAAAAAAAAAATAAAGCTGGAAGCATAACACTACCTGCCTTTAAACTATACTACAAAGTGACAGTAACCAAAACAGCATGGTACTGGTCTAAAAACAGACACACAGACCAATGGAACAGAATAAAGAATCCGGAAATCAACCCATACACCTACAGCCATCTGATCTTTGACAAAGGCTCCAAAACCACACAGTGGGGAAGAGACTGCATCTTCAGTAAATGGTGCTGAGAAAATTGGACATTCATATGTAAGGAATGAAACTAGACCCGTACTTCTCACCATATACCAAAATTAACTCAAAATGGATTAAAGAATTAAATATATCTCCTGAAACAATAAAACTCCTTAAAAAAAAACATATGGGAAACACTTCAGGAAGTAGGATTGGGTACAGACTTTATGAATATGACCCCCAAAGCACAGGCAACCAAAGGAAAAATAAACAAATGGGTTACATCAAACTAAAAAGCTTCTGCACAGCAAAAGAAACAATCAACAGAGCAAAAAGACATCCAACAGAGTGGGAGAAAATATTTGCAAAATATACATCAGACAAAGACTTAATAACCAGAATATACAAGGAACTCAAACAACTTAACAGTAAAAAAACAAGTAATGCAATTAAAAAATGGGCAAAGGAGCTGAACAGGCATTTCTCAAAGGAAGATAAATGAATGGCCAACAGACATATGAAAAAATGCTCAACATCACTCAGCATTTGGGAATTGCAAATCAAAACCACTTTGAGATAACATCTCACTCCAGTTAGGATGACTAATATTCAAAAGACTCAGAATGACAAATGCTGGCAAGGTTGCAGAGAAAGAGGAACCCTCCTACACTGTTGGTGGGACTGTAAAATGGTGCAGCCCTTATGGAAAATAATATAGAGGTTCCTCAAACAACTACAGATAGATCTACCATATGACCCAGTTATTCCACTGCTGGGCATATACCCAGGAGAATGGAAATCATCATGTCCAAGAAATACCTGCACTCCCATGTTTACTGCAGCATTATTTACGATAGCCAAGCGTTGGAACTGGCCTAAATGCCCATCATCGGATGAGTGGATAAGGAAAGTCTGGTATATCTACACAATGGAATACTACTCTCCTATAAAAAAAAATGAAATACTACTGCTTGCAGTTAACGTGGACAGACTTAGAGAAAATTATATTAAGTGGAATAAGCCAGGCACAGAAAGACAAATACTACGTTCTCACTTATTTGTGGGAGCTAATAAAAATAAATAAGTAAATAAACAAACAAACGGGAGGGGAAAGTGAATAAGACACAACAATCACAACTCCTTGACTTTGTTAAGACAGGTGAACAGATATGATGTTGATGGGAGGCGGCGGGGGGGGAGAAGGAGGGATGAAAAGGAGGAATTGATAAAGGGACACAAAAATAAACAAACTTGTATATTGATAAATTAAAATAAAATAAAAATAAATTAATAAATAAAATTGGAGGAAAAAAATAAAGGAAAAATTGCTCATAATCCTACCACCATCATCCAATAGTTTTTACTTTTAATATTCCCCTCCAATTTTCATCTACAGTATATAAAATTTTGTACTGTTTTCCCACAACAATATAGGAAGAATATGTTTATATCCATAGTCTTTATAATTAGCACCTTAAATGTTACACAATATTCTAATAAACTGCAGTAACATAATGTTCTAAACTCTGTTCTTATTCTTAGCTCGTCTCTTTTTCTCTTTTAAAGGTTAACACTATAAAAAACATCTTCAAAAGCATATAACTTTTTCCTTCTGTTGAAAGGTCACATTTCAAGACCATCTAGGCTCTTTTGAAGGTACATGAAGGAGACATGTTGAAGAACATGAGATAAAAAATGAGATATCTTGTTTGTTTTTCTTAGATGTGTGTCTCAGAAGTAACACAAACCACTTACGATCCCCACCCCCAGGAAAAAAGGAGGGGTGACAGTACCATATCCTTTCTTAAAACAGTCTTAAAAACAGTGTTTTAAGAAAATACTTTTATATTTTAGGACTACTTGGTCAAAAGAACAATATCTAAGAAAGACTTAAAGTTACATTTAAGGTGCCTTCAACTGATTTTTTTTTAAATTCCCTAACAAGAATCATGACAACTTAAACAAAAGCTACCAATCAATATAGTAGGTCAAGATGACTGAGAAGACTATTCTTCTACTACAAATAAATGGAAATGCCGGATAAAATGTAATGAAGGAAATACTGCTACGCTCAAACTCAGGCAAGGGAAATGCCCCTGGTACTAACAATAAAGCAACAATTCAGAGTGAGAGCAGTAAACAGGAACAGAAGCCAAAATAGCTTCCCAACTAGAAGTGGATGCACGTGTGAGTCATGAAGGGCTACACCTGTGAAACGCAGACTACAAAACTCTACCCATTACCTTAAGTGAACAGAAATCAAGCTCGAGCCACGGATGGAAAAGATTCTCCTGTGAGTAATTAGAACACACAGGAGTGAAGCCCAAATTCTTCTTATCCAGATGGTACAGGGACACTATGCCAAAACTTTAATATAGTTGAGAAAGCTGGCCTGGAATTAGGGAAAACTTTAAGCTAGTACAGGTAAAATTCAAAACTACCCTATAGGGACATTTACTCATCTAGAATATATGGGACTTTCTCAGAAAGCAAACCCTGCTAAAGGGTACTTCAAAGAGTTCATGGAAAAACAGAATTAAAAAATAATACAAATCTTTCCATGAACTCTTTCCATGAACTCCTCATGACTTCAGAAAGATAACAAATTGCATAAGGAAACAAGCCACTAAAAGGGAGAATCAGCAGTTGCAAGAAAAGGAAAAAGTTGTACCGTAAGAACTAGAGATAATAAAACAATCTGAAAAAGATGTTTAAATTAGCATTTTTTAATTTGAAAAAAAAAGCAAGAATAGAAACCATTAGGCAAGACCCAGATATTATTACAAAAGAACACTGAATTCGAAAAGGACCATATGGAAATTACATAAATGAAAAAGTCATTGAAATTAAAAATTCAATGGCTATGTTGAACAATAGAATGGACTGAAGAGGGAATGAATTAGAAGATATACATGAGGAAATCACCTACAAGGAAGTCCAGAGAAACACAGGGATAAAAACACAAAAAAGAGGCTAACATCTATTCCTTCTTATAGAAGTTGCAGAAGGAAATCTCAGAGAGAAGGAGGGAATGCCAACATTTGAAGAGATAAGGCTGAGAATTTTCCAAATTGAAGAAAGACATGGATCCAAAGCAGAACAAAAAAAAAAAGAAAATCCACACTGTACACATCATAGTGAAACTGCAGAACTTTAAAGATAAAGAAAATACTCTTTAAACTACAAAATCATTATTTTAAAAGAACACAGAAAAATAGTCTACCAGCATAATTGTCTAAAAAGCTGACAGCAGATAGTTCATTAATGTCTCTAGATGCCAATAGACAATGAAAGGGTATCTTCAATGGACTGGGGGTGGGGGGCGGTTGTGCCATGTAGAATTCTATGTTCAGATAAATGAACATAAGTGCAAAGTAACAAAATTTTCAGAAAAGACTGGAGAGTTTAAAACTCAGATTTTCACAGAAAATAATGAAAGGTCTATACTTCAGAAGGAGGAAAATGAACCTGAAAAAATGAATATTGAAGAACAAGATATCAGAAAACATGATAAATCTAAATTAGTACATACTATAAAAATAACATTGATTACCTGGGTGTGGGTGTATTAAAAACAAATAAGTCTCATCTAACTTGAAAAACAGAGAAAAACCAAGTTCAAGCATTCTAAGATCTTTCTAAACCAGAAAAAGAAAAGTGAAGACATAATGAAAACTCATTCAATCCAACGGAAGGACAGAAAAGAACCAAAGAAAAGACATAGTAAATAGAAAACACAAAAAATAAGATGGCTAAGACAACTGTAAAGTAGTAAACGTAATAATGTGAATAAATTAAATTCATTTACTAAAAGGCAGAAATTATCAGACTGGTTATAAAGGAATGCTCTTAAAGCTGAACAACCTAAAAGTCTGAAAATAGATTTAAAAAACAGACACTACATAGTAATAAAAGGAATCAAGAAGATTTAAATAAATCAAATAATATAGCCCCCCCTAAAAAGAGACACAATTATAAGAAGAAATTTATTTTAAAAAACTACAATTATAACTGATGATTTTAATATACTTCTAGCAGAAACCAACAGAGCTAGTAAAAAAAAATTTTTTTTAAGCAAGATACTGATGTCATGGATGACAAAATTAATTATCTTAATCTAACAGATTAGCCAAGAAATAGTAATGTACTCTCTATCAAAGAACAAATAGAACAGTCACAAAAAATTGAACATGTACTTGGCCACAAATAAGTCTCAATACATTTTCAAAAATAAGTATCATATACATTCTCAGACCACAGTGCAATTAAAAATAAATTTAAAAATAACAAAAGCGGGCCGGCCCAGTGGCGAACTGGAGAGTGCGCCGCTTGGAAGTGCGGCGGTGCTCCCGCCGAGGGTTCGGATCCCATGTGGAGACCGGTTCCCGCTTGCTGGCTGAGCGCGGTGCGGGCGCAACACCGAGGGCTGCGATCCCGTTGCCAGTCCCCAGTACGGGCGCGACACCGAGGGTTGCGATCCCGTTACCAGTCAGTAAAAAAAAGACAAAAAGGAAAAAAAATTTAAAAAATTTAAAAAATAAAAAATAAATAACAAAAGCAAAACTAGTAAACAACACTGTATGCTTTGGAAATAAAAACCACATTCCTAAATAATCACTATGAAAATCATAAAATATTTAGAACTAAAAAACCACAGAAGAAATATATATCAAAACAGATTCTGGAATACAGTTAAGCTATAGATGGAGAATTTATAGACTTATATGTATTTATTAATAAGAAAAATAAAACAAATGAGCTCAAGAAACAAACTCACCACAATTAGAAGAGGTACTTTTTATCTCTTTATTTCTATAGACTAATGAAATAAACACATAGATTAGCAAGAAAACAAAGCTAATTCTCTGAAAAGACCAATAAAATAGATAAATCTCCCAGCAAAATAGAAAAAAACAAAAATAAACAATTTTGGAACGCTTCCAAAAGAAGGGGTGTATATGGTAACAGATGCAGTCAAGGTTTAAAATGTAAGAGCGTAGAGTAAATATGCTAATATTTTATTTTATTTTTAAGTTGAACGTGTAGATTTTTTTTTTTAGCTGGGAAATTTTTTTACTTTTATTTTGTTTTTTATTAGTATATTCATTGTTACAAATCATACTTACTCTTTATGTCTCTTATCCAATCTCTCCCCTTCCCACTCCCCTCCCCCTCCCCCATCCCTTCTCCCCTTCCCCTTCCCCCCGCCCCATAACCATAGATTTGTTCTCTCCATCTGATAGATTAACTGTTTCTATGTTGGTTTGTTGCCTAGATGACCTGTCCAGTACTGAGACAGGTGTGATCAAGTCCTCCCCAATTATCGTAAATCAGATGCTTCTTCTATTACTCTGGAGTGTGCTTTGTGGAGAGAGGGGACCTTTTTTTTTTTGGGGGGGGGGGTCTCCACTGGTGCTTCTCATTGTGTCAATGAAGTTGAGAGCCTGGCGTGCCACGGTGGCCGTGACTGCTGCTATAGGGACTGACCGCAAATGGCCGCCATGGCAATTGCAGTGGCTATGGAGGGCTACCCATGTGCAAATGATGTTTCTAGTGTCTCTCTACTTGGTTGTGGCTGGGTTCAGCTTCCCCCTGTGCCACACCTCAGGGCAGGGACTTGGGGCTTTATGCTAATATTTCTAAATGTATATGAAATAATCACTTCTCTAGAAAACCATCAATAACAAAAATTTACTCTAGAAGTAATAATACATCTAAATAGATGAATAATCATTAAATTCATAGGCAAAGAGAATTCCCTTGACAAAAAAACACCAGACTCTGACAGTTTCACAATTTTAATCAAAGGGCGGATAATCCCTGATTATAAAATGCTTCCAAGAACAGGAAAAAATAAATAAAAAGGAAAACTACTCAGCTTATTGCATATGACTAGAATGATACTAATATCAAAATCGAAAAGGAAAAGTACCAGAAAAAAAGCATAATACTAATCTCACTTTCATTCATACATCCAAAACAAACATAAAATTATAGCAACCAAATCCAGCAGTCTGTAAAGGAAAACAAGAAACCTGCCTTTGTAGTTTAGTTTGTTAAAACATTAAAGGGAGAAAAACATATCACCTGAATTAATTCTGGGGAAAAAAAGTTTTGATAGATTTAACACTCATTCAAATTAGGAATTGGGGAACAACTTTAAACCTGATGAGAGCAATTTACCAAAACCCCAGAACAAACCTCAAATGTGGTGATAAATTATTAAAAGTGAGCTCCTCAGACACACAAATGGCCAACAGGTACATGAAAAATGCTCAGCATCACTAACCATTAGAGAAATGTAAATCAAAACCACGTTGAGATATCATCTCACCCCAATTAGACTGGCCATTATTAAAAAGACCAAGAATAATAAATGCTGGCGAGGATGCAGGGAAAGGGGAACTCTTCTACACTGTTGGTGGGACTGTAAATTAGTACAGCCATTATGGAAAACAGTATGGAGGATTCTCTAACAACTACAAACAACCACAGACAGAACTACCGTTATGATCTAGCAATCCCAGTACTGGGTATATACCCAGAGGAATAGAAATCATCATACTGAAGGGATACCTGCACTCCTGCATTCATCACAGCTCTACTTACAGTAGCCAAACTATGGAACCAACCTAAACATCCACTGATGGACAACTGGATAAGGAGAATGTGGTATATATACACAATGGAATACTACTCAGCCATAAAAAAGAATGAAATTCTGCCACTTGCAGCAACATGGATGAGGCTGGAGAAAATTATGTTAAGTGAAATAAGCCGGACACAGAAAGAGAAATACCACATGTTATCACTCATAACTGGCAGGGGGGGGCGGGAAAGGAAGAAGGGAAGAAGGAAGGGAGGGAGGATGGGAGGAAGAGGAAAGAGGAGGAGGAAGGAAGAGAAGGAAGGGAGGGAAGGAAGAAAAGGAAGGAAGGAAGGAAGGAAGGGAAAGGATGGAAGGCAGGAAGGAAGGAAGAGAAAAAAGGAAGGGAAGGAAGAGAAGGAAGGAAGAGAAGGAAGGAAGAGAAGGAAGGAAGAGAAGGAAGTAAGGAAAAGAAAAGACCACAGTAGTGCATTGAACTTTCAGAAGGAGAGAACAAACCTAAGGATATTAGTGATGAGGGGGAGTTGGGAAGTGATAGGTCGGGTGGAGGGCATGGGGAAGGATTACGATTTGCAATGATGGATATATTAATTAAAATTAAAAAGTGGGCTCCTCAAAATAATAACTGTTTTAGTCCATTTTGTGTTGCTATAACAGAATTACCTGAGACTGGGTAATTTATAAAGAAGAGAGGTTTATTTGGCTTACGATTCTGGGACAGCTGTGTCTGGTAGGGGCCTCAGGCTGCTTCTACTCATGGTGGAAAGTGACAGGCAGCTGGCGGATACAAGCAGATCACATGGAGAGAGGAAGCAAGAGAGAGAGAGAAGGTGCCAGGGTCTTTTTAAGCAATGAGCTCTCACCGGCCCTAATAGAGCGAGAACTCACTCATTAATCCCCCCTCCCCCATTCATGAGGGATCCGCCCCCATGACTCAATCAGTTTCCAACACTGCCACATTGGAGATCAAATTTCCACATGAGTTTTGGTGGGGACAACACATCCAAACTCCATCAATAACCAAGCTCACTATCACTTCTCCTATTCTATATTGATAAAGACGATGTATGAGAAATTATAAAGGAACAAAACTATCATAATTTGCAGATGATAGTTTTCAATAAAAAACTATGACCGTCTTCATCAAAAATCCAAAGAACTCTGCAGAATGAATGAGACTGCAGCAGGGCTGAATATCTGGGTCTACACAAATATAGATGTAGCATCAACATTTAAAAATCAATAATGTTCCTATACATATAGTCAATTAGAAAATGTAACAGAAAAAAAAGCCACTCATTATATCAATAAAAACTATGTGACACCTTAAAATAAATAATATATGCAAGACTTTTATGTAATAAAACAATAAAATATTATTAAAGGACCAAAAAAAAAAAAACAAATCCCTGTGTAAATGTAGATGTTATCATGTTCGCAGAAGGGAAGAGTCAATAGCATAAAGATGTCAGCTGTCTGCAAATTAATTTATAAATCCAGTGTAATTGGGATTTATGGATGGACTTGCCCTACCTGTTATCATGTAATCTTGTTGTTTAGTTCTCTGGTTTTCTGAAGCTTGGAAAATCTATTGACTTGAGTGGTTAGCATGTTCCTTAGTCTAGCCTCTCAAATAGTGATTATTTCCTCCAACTAACTGACATGAGATGAACTGCAGAAGATTCTCTGTTGAGGTCCCTGGAAAGTACTGTGTCTGCTGATTGAAGAGATATCCCAATATGCTTAATACTAAAACAAGAGGTGGCAAAATAGATACATATATTATGAACTCATATTCTTGTCTAGAGGGATAGCCAGACATTTTACTCTGCATGGCACAGAAGTGCTATAGAAGAATTTAGGCAGGGCCAGGGAATTACTCTGTTCACATGTCTCAGATCTGCACACCTAAGAGTACAGATAACAGAACAAGTAATAACTGGCCACCCTTACCAAAAAACCATTCCTGCTAGAATAGATCTCGCAGAGTTCTGACTGTATGCAGGACTATATCCCTAACGACACATCAGAGCCAGGTGCAAAATAAACTCCCAAATAACTAAACAAATTAAGCTAATGAATGCAGGCATTTAATACTATCTGGTGAATGGTAATGCAAACAATTGTTTTGGTTCAGGCACAGCTGATACAACTGTATACAGACAACAGATTCAGCTGTTTAAGTACACTCCTGAACTGGGATTATAGGCGCATTTGATCAGAGAGATGAGGATGATTATCTTCCTACATGTTGTGGTAAATTGGCTTGTGTCTAGTTTATTTAAAAAGAGTATATTTCAGTTTTAATTTTTAAAAATGCTTTAAATATAGATAATATAGTAACTCTAAGTTTAACCCTCTGAGAAACTGCCAGAATGTTTTCCAAATTTCAAATTAGTTATTTTATTTTAAATTTAAAAGGTCGTTTTAAAAATAAATTTTGTAAGCGCATATAAAATGGCAAATAAAACAGACATGGTCTCTGCCCTTGTGGAACTTAACAGTCCAGTGGAGGAGACAGACATTAAAAAGATAAACTAACAAATGAATGTACTGTAACAAATTATGCTAATTGCAAAGAAAAATTAGTAAGGATTAAAAAAGAACAACAGGGGGGCCTACGTGCAAGGTCAACGAAGGCCACTTTGGGCATTTACAGGTAGAAGGCATGTGTGAGTGTCCTCAAGGAAAGAGAAGTAAAAGGCCAATGAGGCTGGAGAGTTTCAGGCAAAAAAGGAGAGGGCCCAAGACCAAATAAAAGGGTAAGCGGGAGCCAGATCTGTCAGAACTCTTAAAGTGCAACAAGAAGCCACTGCAGAGTTTTAAGCAAAAGAATGACATGATCAAACTAAAAGATTACTCTAGCTGCCGTGTGAAACTAGGAGATGAGGAGTGGGAGGGGCCAAGAATGAAAGCACGTGTTGTCAGGACAATTGTAATTGCACTGAGAACAGATAAGGAAGGGAAATTCTAACGCCACCAAATGTGAATGGTGACTCCAGCCGCACTGAGAAACGTGCTTTCAACTTAGAAACCACGCCTAAAATAAATTTACATAACGCAAACTCCAGGAACTTGAAATTAAGCTAAATACCCTAAACTAGAACCTGAAATATTCGTGGCAATTCCTGCTATCCAAATCATTTTCAATAGTATCATCTGGCCGACGAACATGATGGGGCTAAATTTTCGCCCCTTTTAAATACCTTCTAAGACGCAGACGAGCTACTCAGATGAAAGAAAAGATAAAGGACAGGTGAGCGGGAAGATGGGAAGGGAATGCTGGACAATGAGTGGGCCCGAAGATCCAGCCAGTCTCCAGGAAAAGTACTTGTAAGCAGCCTCGTTTAGACGAAAGAAAGACGGAAAAGCCCAACTGCAGAATTTCTTACTTATATTCTTCCTCCCTGGCAAGGAGGTCCCGTCGAGGTGTAGCAGGCTGCTGGACGCGTGCCGGTAGCGGAGTCCCTGGAACTCTGCGTCTCTGTAAAAGAAGCAGAGATTTTCAGACCCGAAGTTCAAGGAACTTCGGCCTCCTTGTCTCCCGGAGCCCAGTCACTACCCAGGAGTCTGAGTGGAACTGACCCTCACATCAAGACCTCGCCCCGCCATCTTTTGCTACTGCAAAGCGGTTACCGAGGCAACGACGCATATTCCCGCGAGAGTTCCCACATCCCGGGTAGCCTCCAGCCCGCCACAGACTCTTCCCACTCCCGGGCCTGGGCGGGGCCGCTGCTCTGCCTCTTGCTGGGGACCAACCTCTGATGCTCCCTGCACTGCCGCGGGAACCCAGGAAGCCGGCCTAGAGCTCTGACTTTTAGCCGCTATAAATTCTCAACTTGGGTGTGAAGGAGTTTCAACCAAGGAAGGCGGATGCTTTTCCAATACGCAATGGAAAGCAAGATCGTAAAGCCCCTGCTCTGCGCACCCCGTTTAAACGAACTCTTCAGTGGAATTATAAAGTTCTGATTTCTAACGTTTACTTACAGCATACATGGTTAAGAGCTCAGGCTCTCAAGTCAGCCTAAATTCGTATAACTGGCTCTGCCACTTACTGGTTATATGTCCTTAGGCAAATCATTCTGTATCTTGGCTACTTCATCTGTAAAATAGGAGTAAGGGTTGTGCCCACTTCACAGTTACTATGAGGAGTAAATGAACTCGTGTTTAGGATCATGTCTGGAACCCAGTAAGCAGTCAGTAATTCCAGCGGTTTTAGAAAAAAATTTACAGCCCAGAAATAAGCTTTCACATTTATGGTCAATGTGAAGGTTTTTTGGGTTATTTGTCTATTTTTAAATTTTAATAGTTCTTTATGTATTCTAGATACAAGCTTCCTATCAGATATAAAATTTGCAAAATTTTCCTCCATTCCTGTGGTTCGTCATTTTACTTCATTTATGGTATCTTTTTATACAAAAAGTTTTTAACTTCAGCAAGGGTGCCAAGATCATTCAATGGAGAAAGAATAGTCTTCAACGAAAGAATGCAGTTAGACCCTTACCTCACACCATGCACAAAAATTAATTCAAAATGGATCAAAGACCTAAACTTAAGAATTAAAACTCTAAAGCTCTTCAAAGAAACCGTAGGTGTAAACCTTCATGACCTTGAATTGGGTAATGGATTCTTAGACATAGCACCAAAATGCATAAGTGACAAAAGAAAAATAGATAAACTGGACATTATCAAAGTTAAAAACTTTTTGTATCAAAAGATACCATATGGGCCGGCCCGGTGGCACACTGGAGAGTGCGCCGCTTGGGAGCGTGGCGGCGCTCCCGCCGAGGGTTCGGATCCGGAGACGGGTTCCGCTCACTGGCTGAGCGCAGTGCGGGCCCAACACCGAGGGTTGCAATCCCGTTACCGGTCAGTAAAAAAGACAAAAAGGAAAAAAAAAAAGATACCATAAATGAAGTAAAATGACGAACCACAGGAACAGAGGGAAAACTTGCAAATTATATATCTGATAGGAGACTTGTGTCTAGAATATATAAAGAACTATTAAAATTTAAAAACAAAAAGACAAATAACCCAAGTAAAAAATAGGCAGAGTCTTAAATAGGAATTTCTCCAAAGAAGATACACAAATAACCAAAAAGCACATGAAAAAATGCTCAATATCATTAGTCTTCAGGAAAATGTAAATTAAAAGCACAATGAGATACCACTTCACACTCACCGGAGTGATCGTAATCAAAAGGACAGACAATAACAAGTATAGGGAAGGACGTGGAGACATTTGAACCCTCACACACTGTTAGTGGGAATGTAAAAATTGTGCAGCCACTGTGGAAAACAGTTCTAGTAATTTCTCAAAAGTTTATGCATAATGTTATCACACGATCCAGCCACCCACTCTTAGGTATATACCCAAGAGAAATACAAAAACACAAAAAGTTATGCACCGATGTTTATAACAGCATTATTCATAATAGCCAAAAGATGAAAACAACCCAAATGGTCATCAACTGATTAGTGGCTAAATAAACAGTGGTATATTATACAATGGAATATTTTATGCAGCAACAAAAAGAAGAAAGTACTGATACATACTACAATATGGATGAGCCTTGAAAACATTAGACTAAGAAAAAGAAGCCATTCACAAAGGACCACATCTTATATAATTCCAATCACAAAGAACCACATACTATATGTTTCCATTCTAATATAACCACACATTATATAAATGTCCAGAACAGGCAAACCTGTACAGACAGAAAGTAGATTAGTGGTTGACTAGGCCTGGCAGATGATGGGTATGTTACACCAGCCCATCAACTGAGTGACCTGAAAGGCTGCTAGTTTTGAGTGGGGCCCAGAATAGAAGAAGGCTCTGCAACAGGTTCAGGCTGCTGTGCAAGCTTCTCTGTCCCTTGGGCCATATGATCCTAGAGACCCAATGGTCCTTGAGGTGTCAGTAGCAGATAGGCATGCTGTTTGGAGCCTTTGGCAGGCCCCATAGGTTAATAACAGTGGAGACCATTAGAATTTTGGAACAAGGCCCTGCCATCATAACTAGTCTCCTTTTAAGAACCAGCTCTTGGCTTCCTACTGTGCCTTAGTAGAAACTGAATGCTTGACTATGGTTCACCAAGTTACCATGTGACCTGAGTTGCTCATCATGAACTGGGTGTTATCTGACCCAGCATGCCATAAGGTTGGGCATGCACAGCAGCACTCAATCATCAAATGGAAGTGGTATATACATGATCGTGCCCGAGCAGGTCCTGAAGGCACAAGTAAATTACATGAAGTGACCCAAGTGCCCCTGGTTCCTACTTCTGCTAAACTGCCTTCTCTGCCCCAGCCTACACCTATAGCCTCATGCAGAGTTCCCTACGATCAGTTGACAGAGGAAGAGAAGACTAGGGCCTGGTTTACAGATGGTTCCACAAGATATGCAGGAACGACCCAGAAGTGGACAGCTGGGGCACAACTTTCCGGGACTTCCCTGAAGGACAGTGGTGAGGGGAAATCTTCTCAATGGGCAGAACTTCGGGCGTGCATCTGCTTGTAGACTTTGCTTGGAAGGAGAAATGGCCAGATGTGTGATTATATACTAATTCATGGGCTATAGCCAATGGTTTGGCCAGATGGTCAGGGACTTGGAAGGAACATGATTAGAAAACTGGTGAGAAGGAAATTCGGGGGAGAGATATGTGGATAGATCTTTCTGAGTGGGAAAAGGATGTGAAGATATTTATTTCCCATGTGAATGCCCATCAAAAGGTAACCTCAGCAGAGGAGGACTTTAATAATCAGGTGGATAGGATGACCTGTTCTGTGGATACTAATCAGCCTCTTTCTCCAGCCATATGTGTCATCATCCAGTGGGCTCATGAACAAAGTGGCCCAGCAGCAGGGAAGGAGGTTATGTATGTGATATGGTGACACTCACTAAGGCCAACCTGGCTATGGCAACCTCTGAATCCCCAATCTGCCAGCAGCAGAGGCCAACACTGTGCCCTCAATATGGCATCATTTCCCAAGGTGACCAGACAGCTACCCAGTGGCAGGTTGCTTACATTGGACCATTTCCATCATAGAAGGGGCAGTGTTTTGTCCTAACTGGGATAGACACTTATTCTGGATATGGATTTGCCTTTCCAACACGAAATACTTCTGCCAAAACTACCATCCATGGACTCACCAAATGTCTTATTCACCATAATGGATTCCACATAGCATTGCTTCTGACCAAAGAACTCACTTCACAGCCAAAGTGTGGCAATGGGCCGATGCTCATGGAATTCACTGGTCTTACCATGTTCCCCATCATCCTGAAGCAGCTGGTCTGATAGAATGGTGGAATGACCTTTTGAAGTCACAGTTACAACACCAGCTAGGTGGCAATACCCTACAGAGCTGGGGCAAGGTTCTCCAGAAGGCTGTATATGCTCTAAATCAGCACCCAATATATGGTACTGTTTCTCCCATAGCCAGGATTCACGGGCCCAGGAATTAAGGGGTGAAAGTGAAAGTGGCACCACTCATCATTATTCCTAGTGGCCCACTAGCAAAATTTTTTCTTCCTGTCCCTGTGACTTCATGCACTGCTGGTCTAGAGGTCTTGGTTCCAGAGGGAGGAATGCTTCCATCAGGAGACACAAAAACGATCCCATTGAACTAGAAGTTGAGGCTGCCACTTGGCCACTTTGGGTTCCTCTTCCCTCTGAGTCAACAGGCTAAGAAAGGAGTTATGGTGTTGGCTGGGGAGATTGACCCAGACTATCAAGGGGAAGTTGGACTACTGCTTCACAGTAGGGGTAAGGAAGATTATGTCTGGAATACAGGAGATCCCTTAGGGTGTCTCTTAGTACTACCATGCCCTGTGATTAAGGCCAATGGAAAATTAAATCAACCATATCCAGGCAAGACTACAAATGGCCCGGACTCTTCAGAGATGAAGAGGACAGGGATCACTCTGCCGAGTAAAGAACATGACCAGCTGAGGTGCTCACTGAAGGCAAAGGGAATACAGGATGGATAGTAGATGAAGGTAGTTATAGAGGAATGACAGCCAAGCTGGGGCTGCTAGAGCTTAGGGGAAGAGGAGGAGAGACCTATGGAGTTCATGAAGGCAGGAGAAGCCACAATGAGAGAAAGAAAGGATCGCTCCCACCATTTCAAGACCCAACTGCTTCAAGTCTGGAGCTGGTGAGCACATGGAGCGAGAGCTGGAAAAAGCCACAGCTGTGCCCTTTGGATGAAGTTGCTTGGAGGCGGCAAGGGAGAAGAGGGCCTTGGTGGCACTGAGGCCAGCAAGATGACTAACAGGGTTCCCATGGGCCCACATAGGAGTGAGGAGCCACGACAACAGAAAATAAGGAGCCACTCAGAGGCTGGTGAGTCATTGCAAGGGACTGGAGCATGGCCCATCCTATGGGAAGTGTTTGGATCATGGGTGGTGGGGGAGACAGGCCCACCAGGGGAACAAGGGGCACAGCAAGGACAGCTGACTGCCCCCCTCCAGTCAGCACATGACAACTCAGTGGAAACTGGTCAGAAATATAGAACTGCAGGGGATGCAGTTTGCTGAAAAGACTCAGGCTCAGACCAGAGTTTCCACACAACCCAGATGCACCAGACCTCACTAGACCCCCCCCAAAAAAAGAAATACTTACAAGGTCAACAGTTAAAACCTGAGCTGCACAAAAAACCTTCTCCAGGGAATCAGCAGCAAAGCAGCAATTTAGCTCAACCACAGAGCTCAAGTGCTGGTCCCAACAGGAAGTTCCTCCATTTTAGAAGTAAGCAGAGGACAACAAATTAGTTCTGGTGCAGAGTTTATGTGGTGGGAACAGCAAATAATACAACACAGAACTGAAAGAAAAAGCAAAATACCCACAGATCAGAAACAAAGTTTCATATTAACTAGTAAAAGTCTAACACTGCCAAACAACACTTACAAAACCTAGAAGAACCAGAAGCCTCCTGGGCTCCCAAGCCAGGGAGGGGGGAGGGCTGTGGGCCACAGCCACGCCCCCCCCACACCGACAACCATACCCAGCCCAGCAATGAACACCAGGCCACTGCCAGAAGAGCCCTAGGCTCCCAAGCCAGGCAGTGAGGGGCTGAGAACCTCTGGCACAGCACCACAATGTCAGCAACCAGCCCAGTGATGACTACCGAGCTGCTTCCAATAGCGCCCCAGGCTCCAGAGCTGGGGCGGTGGGGGACTGATGGCCTCAGCCACCACCCCCAACATCCACAATCAGCCCAGCAATGACCACTGAGCTGCCACTGTTAGCAGCCCAGGCTCCTGAGCTGGGTGGTGGGGGGCCTTGGGCCTTGCCCTTGACACCTGCAACCAGCCCAGTGA
>NW_007727153.1:246545-269973 GCF_000696425.1 Galeopterus variegatus | reverse complement strand
AAAAAAAAAAAAAAAAAAAAAAAAAAAGAAAAAGGGGGGGGGGGGGGGGGGGGGGGGGGGGGGAGGCAGAAAGAATACAAAATGGAGAAAAAAGGCAAATCTCTCTATCAACTGGAGCTGGGATACACTCTTCTCTCCCGTCCGTGGACAACAGAGCTCAAGACTCTTTAGCTTTTAGGTTCCAGGACTTACACCAATGACATCATCAGCCTTCCTGGTTGTGAGGCCTTTGGACTTGGACTGAGCCATACTACTGGCATCAAGGACTTAAATCAAGGAAACCATCAGCTTCCCTGATTCTGAGGCTTTGGACATAGACTGAGTCAGGCTACCAGCATCCAGTTTGCAGACAGCCTATCATGGGACTCCTCACCCTTCACAATCACGTGAGCTAATTCCACTAAGAAATCCACTCTCATATATTTATAACATATCCTATTGATTCTGTCTCTAGGGAGAACCCTGACTAATACAATGGGGGATTGGTTAAGGGGTTGCAGGGTTTGGGGATGGGTAATGAAAATGTTGTAAAATTGATTGTGTTGATGTTACACAACTCCGTGATTATACAAACCAAATGCCAATGAATAGTATGCTTTATATGGGTTAATAGTATGCTTTATGGGTTAATGGTATATGGGTTTATATGGGCTAATGGTTAATAGTATGCTTTATATGGATTTATATCAATCAAGATGTTAAAACATTTTAAAAAATAATAAATTATTGAAAGTATCAAGGGACAGAGAAATGTACACCATGCTAGCACTAACCAAAAGAAAGCTGGAGTAACTATATTAATTTCAAACAAAGATAACTTCATAGGAAGGAAAATTATCAGGGACAAAGAGGGGCATTATGAAATGACAGAGCTCAATTCTCCAAGGAGACATAATAATCCTAGTGTGTATGCATCTAACAGTATAGTGTCAAAATGCATGAAGCAAAAATGAATAGGACTGCAAGGAGAAATAGACAAATCCACTATTATATTTGGAGACTTCATCACCCCTCTTTCAGTAACTGATAGTTCAAGCAGGCAGAAAATCAGTAAGAATATATTTCCCTGAACACTGTTAATCAACTTAAATAATTGATTATAGAACACTCCACTCCATTCAACAACAGCAGAATACACATTCTTCTCAAGGTCACATGGAACATTCACTAAAATAGACCACATTTTGAGCCATAAAACATACTTTAATAAATTTATAAGAATAAAAATTAGTTTAGGGCAGCTATAAAAAACTACCATCAACTGGGTGGCTTAAAACGACAGAAATTTATTATCTCACAGTTCAGAGGCAAGAACTTCAAAATCATGGTATCGACAGGGTCATGCTCCCTTTGAAACCTGTAAGGGAGAATCTTCCCTTGCCTCTTCCTAGCTTCTGGTGGTGACTGCCACTCCCTGGCATTCCTTGGCTTGCATCTGCATCACTCCAATTTTTCTATGCCTCTGTAATTATATAGTGTCCTCCCTGTGTGTCTCTGTCTTCACGTGGCATTTCCTCTTCTTATAGAAACCCCAGTCATGTTAGGTTAGAGCCACCCTAATATCCTCATCCTAACTAGATTTCACCTGCAAAGACCACATTCACAAGTACTGAGAATTAGGACTTTAACATATCTTTTGGGGGAACACTGTTCAATCCATTACGGAAATCATACAAAATATGGTTCCAGGCCACAGTGAAATTAAACTAGAAATCAATAATAGAAAAACAGCTGGAAAATCATACAATTTTTGGAGATTAAGCACAATTCTAATTAATGCCTGGGTCAAAGAAGCAGTGAGAGAAAACTTAAAATGTTTTGAACTAAATGAAAATGAAAATACAACTTACCAAAACTTGCAGGAAGTAGTGAAAGCAGGGCTTAGAGTGCTTAGCATTAAATGCATATATTAGAAAGGAAGAAAAATCTAAAATCAACAATTCAAACTTCCACCATAGGCAACTAGAAAAAGAAAAAGGAAAGGAAGGGAAAGGCAAGTCACAATAAACAGGTTTGGGTTGTCTTGAATGAATAATTTTAGAGGGCCTTAGGTAAAGAAGTTGTCCCCAGTTGCCTGGTACCTGGCCATGGGATGACTAAGACAGAGGAATACATTATTGCCTCCTGGGGTGTATGGGCCACACAGAGGAGGCATGGCTCTGGATTGGCTAGTTTGCATATCAAAGGCATGCTCTAGGCTGAGACCTTTTGCTATCATCACTAAGAATTGGCCTGTCCCAAGAGGGGCAGTCTCTCCCCAGCCAGAAAGGATTTTTAAGATGTCAAAACAGGGCCGGCCCGGTGGCGCACTGGAGAGTGCACCACTTGTGAGTGCGGTGGCGCTCCCGCCGAGGGTTCGGATCCCATGTGGAGACCGGTTCCCGCTCACTGGCTGAGCGCGGTGCGGGCGCAACACCGAGGGTTGCGATCCCGTTACTGGTCAGTTAAAAAAGACAAAAAGGAAAAAAAAAAAAAGATGTCAAAACATCATAATGTATAGAAAAATTAAAAATATCAGCAATATGGGCCGAGCCCGTGGCGCACTTGGGAGAGTGCGGCGCTGGGAGTGCAGCAGCGCTCCCGCTGCGGGTTTGGATCCTATATAGGGATGGCCAGTGCGCTCACTGGCTGAGCGTGGTGCGGGCCAGTCTCAAAAAGGACAAAAAAGACAAAATATATATATATATATCAGCAATATAATACCAATATTAGTAATGCAATAGGAGTCATTAATTTTCCCATGAACACTGAAAGGGTAATAAAGTAATAGTAAGAACAACTCTATACCCACAAATTTGATAAATTAAATGAAAAGGACCAATTCCTTGAAAGGTATGAACTACCAAAACTCACATCAGGAGATAATCTGAGTAGGCAAGGACACTGAGTAAATAATCTTCTAAGATAGAAAACACCAGGCCCAGGTGGTTTCTCTGGAGAATTCACCAAATATTTAAGGAAGAAATGATATCGATTCTACACATTCTCTTCTAGAAAAAAGAAGCTGAGGGAACACTTCCTAATTCATTCTGTGAGCCCAGCATTACCCTAATATAATACTACAAGCAGTTAAAGATGTTATAAGAAGAGAAAACTACAGATGGATATCTCTCACGAACATGACTGGAAAAAATCTTCAACAAAATTTTATCAAGTAGAATTCAACAAAGTATAAAAATAATTATACAACACAACCAAGTGGGATTTATTCCAGGTATGCAAGGATGGTTTAATATTCTAAAATCAATCAGTGTAATTCATCATATCAAGAGGATAAAGAACAAAAATCATATGATCATTTAAAGCTTTTGATGCAGCAAAAGCTTTTGACAATATCTCATACTCTTCATGGTACAAACTCTCAGAAAACTAGAAACAGAGGAGAATGTCCTCAACTTGATGAAGAACATCTACAAAAAACCTACAGTTAACATCATACTTCATGGTAAAAAACTGGATGCTTTCCTCCTTAGATCAGGAAGAACACGTGAATGTCCTATCTCACTACTTGTATTAATCCATTTCTGTTGCTTATAACAAAATACTTGGAACTGTGTAATTTCTAAAGAAAACAAAATTTATTGCTTACAGTTTCAGGAGCTGGGAAGTCCAAAGTCCAGGGAATACATTTGATGAAGGCCTTGGTGGTGGCAACAGTGAGTCAGGGGTCTCACATGGCAGAAAATGGCAGAGCAGAGAGAGAGAGAGACTCTTCATGTGCTTTCCTTTTAAAGCCTTCTGAACCACACCCCTGACCACCATTATTAATCCATTCACTATGACATGTTTCTACAATCTAATCACTTCTTGAAGGCCCCACTTTTCAATTACCCTAATAGGACTTCCCACCCTCTTGACACTGTCACAGTGGGGACAAAGCCTCCAATACATTAAACTTTTGGGGAGACACAATTCAATTCATAATACCATTTATATTTAACATCATATCTGAAGTCCTAGCTAGTGTAATAAGAAAAGGAAATAAGTGAAGTAGACAACTAGAAGACCCTACCACTTATGTCTCCCACAAAGACAGACAAAACAACAAACAAACAACTACACTTGGATGAAAACAACTAAAGGAGGGCACTGGAGCACATCAAAGGAGTAATAGAAATGTTAGTGAGCACGGAAATTCAGGATAGCCATACAGAGAATATAAGGTAACACCTGGCCTCCACCACCCCATCCACCAGCCAGAAGCATCAGGGAACCAGGAGTAACTGCTCCCTGTGGGGAAAAGATATGTAGGAGGACCCTAGAAACCCTCATCTACAATCTTGGACACCTACCATCCTCATCACAACTGGGGGCCCTGGAGTACTCACAAGCACTAAGCCCAGCTGAGAGAGCTGCCTGGAGTTCATGCAGCTGTGCTTCCCCAGAGGAGCTGACACTATGTTCTGCCCTCTGTGGCTGGCATAGCTACTATGCCATATTGGAACTGGAACTACCAATGAAGGGTGTCTTACCCTGGAGATGAGTGACACTCTTTCATCCCAGAGACAAACCATTGAACTGACTTTCCCAAATTCAGAGAAGCTATAACAACTTACCCTGAGGGACTAGGTGGTGGTGGAACTGTTCCACTCATTCCTCCCAGTTGCAGCAGTGTCCCTCCCCCTCAGGCTGAAACTGAAGATGTAAAGCTGCATACTTCCTCTGGGGGAATTTTTAACTATCTCATCCAGTCATGGTTATGCACCACCCCCGTGAGAGTGAGCTTAAGGGGTGCATTTCCCCTGGTGAATTGCTGTCTTGGCTGAGAAGATGTTTGGCCAAGAAGCTGCTTGGCCAAGTTCAGTAGCTGTGCATTCTAGGGCTGAGCTGATGTAGTATTCAAGACCCAGAGAAACAGCAGTGGCTGAGCTGAGACACCCTGTCCTAAGGGATGAATAACTCTAGTACTCTGCTTCCTGGAGCTGAACTATTCCCCTAGAGACTGAGCTGCTAAGACACCCCTTTACCCTGGGAGTGAAGTCAGCACTGTGTGGTTCCATCCCCCCAAGGCCCAAATGACAGCTGCAACCTGCCATTCTGTCTTCTTGTTGCCACTAAACCTGGCCTCACAGAGACTAAGATATTGCTAACTCCCATTTTTCCAGGGGCTAGAGTCACTACTACAAGGTGCCAAGTGACAACTGAACCCCATTTACTCTGATTCCTGAATTGCAGCCATACTCTGCTCCCTGGGCACAAAACTCTAGAGTGCCCTTCTCTTCCAAGTTGGACCAGTGCTGTGCTAAGTCCCTCAGGATTGGAGTCACAGCTATCACCCAGCCTACAGAGCCTTAGCTGCCAATGGGGCCTCAGTGCCACAGATCCTGATGCTCTGGGTAACTGACATCCAACCCTGCCATAGTAAGTGAACCAGCACCCCAAGACCTAAGTGCCATGAGAAACTGAGCCCAGAATCCCAGCTCCACAGCTGCTCTGAGCACCTATGCCTGGAACCCAGCATCTGTGCAGCTGCTTGTAGGTCAGGTCAGACCCAACACCAAGAGGAATCCCCTTGAAAAAGTTGCCCCATTGTGGGAAAAATGAGAATAGGAGCACTCCAAAAGCCCTTGCCACCAAAGACCTTAGCAACCTATGCTGCCACTGCCACAAATATCTACAGCCTATGGCTCAGAGGCAGTCACAGTTACTGGTAATGCTGATTGCAGCTGAAGAACCTGCCCAGAGACTAAACCACTGCATCTACATGAAAACAGAATCACCACACCCTTTTCAACCAGCACACTAAGACCCAACTGCAGGCAAAAGACTCTGCCTATGAAAGTCATTCCGTAAAGTTTGGAAGAGGCAATTGTTTCACCAGAAGCACAGGCAACAACACAGGAAAACAAGAAACATGAAAAAGCAAGAAAATATGACACCACTAAAGGAACACAATAACACATCAGTGACAGATCCCAAAGAAAAAGAAATCAATGAACTACTGGAAAAAACAAATTAAAATAATGATCTTAAGAAAACTCAGTGAAATTCAAGAGAATAAAGATAGACAATTCAATGAAATCAGGAAAACAATTCAGAATATGAAAGAGAAATTTAACAAGATGGATATTATAAAAAAGAAACCAATAGAAACCCAGCAGCTGAAGAATTCAATGAAAGAAATTACAAATACAATAGAGAGCTTCATCAGCAGAGCAGAAGAAAAAAATCTTTGAACTGGAAAATAGGTCATTTTAAATTACCCAATCAAAGAAAAAGAAAGAAAGAAAGAAAGAGAAAAAGAAAGAATTAAAAAATGAAGAAAGCATATAGAAACTTTTGGACACCATAAGACAAACTAATATGGGCTCTCCTGAAGAAGAAAAGGAAAAAGCATTGAAAAACTCATTTAATGAAAAATAGCTAAAAATTTTCCAGGCCTTGGGAGAGATATGGACATATAAATCTAGGAAGTTCAAAAGTCCCCAGATAGATTCAATTCCAAAAGGTCTTACCAAGGCATATTATAGTCAAAATGTCAAAAGTCAAAAATAAAGAGAGAATTCCAAAAACAGCAAGAGAAAAGAGTCAGGTCACATACAAGAGAATCCCCTTTCTAACAGCAGATTTCTCAGCAGAAACATTACAGGCCAGGAGACATTGGGATGATATATTCAAGGTGCTGAGAGAAAAATATTGCCATCCAAGAATACTATATCTAGCTAAGCTATCCTTCAGGATTGAAGTAGAAATAAAGTCTTTCCCAGACAAGCAAAAAGTGAGGGAATTCATCAACACTAGACCAGACTTACTTAATGCTTAGGGGAGTCCTATATCTGTAGATGAAAGGAAGATAACCACCATCAAGAAAACATGCAAAGGGATAAAATTCAGTGGTAAAGTAGGTACATATAGAGTAAAGAAAAAATGAACCAAGTTTTATCACTACAGAAAAACACCAAACTGCAATGATAAACAGTAAGAGAGGAAGAAAGGAACAAAATATATGCAAAACAACCAGAAAACTATCAACAAAATGGCAGGAGTAAGTCCTTACCTATCAATAATAATGTTGACTGTAAATGGACTAAATTCCCCAATTAAGATATAGATTGGATGAATGGATTAAAAAATGAGATCAAACTATATGGTGAATCAAGAAACTCACTTCACTAGTAAGACACACAAAGACTGAAAGTGAAGGGATGGAAAAACATATTCCATACAAACAGAAACCAAAAGCAAGCAAGAGTAGCTATACCTAAATCAGATAAAACAGACTTTAAGTCAAAAACTTTAAAAAGAGACAAAAGGCAGTCATTATATAATGCTAAAGGGGTCAATTCAATAAGAGAATATAACAATTGTAAATATATGTGCACCTAACATTTGAGCACCTAGATATATAAAGCAAATGTTATTAGATCTAAAGGGAGAGATAGACCCCAATACAGTAATAGTCAGGAACTTCAATGCCCCATGCTCAGGATTGGACAGACCATCTAGAAAGAAAATCAACAAAGAAACATTGGATTTAAACTGCACTATAGACTGAATGGACCTAACAGTCATTTACAGAACATTTTATCCAACAACTGCAGAATGCACATTCTTCTAATCAGCACATGGAACATTATGCAGAATTGTCTATATGTGTAGTGGATTGAGTTATGTCCCCCACCCCCACCAACTTACTAGAGCTTGAATTTGGTCCCCCAAGTTTTATGTATTAGAAATTTGGTCTCCATTGTGACTGTTAAGAGGGTGGGAAATCCTATTATGGTAATGGAAAGGTGGAGCCTTGAAGAGGCAATTGGATTATAGGACCATGTAGTAGAGAATGTATTAAAAATGGTGGCCAGAGGCATGGTTCTGAGGGATTTAAAAGAAGAGAAGAGTCTGTCTCTCTCTTTCTCTGCTCTCCCTGCTTCCACTATCTTGCAATGTGAGACCCCTGGGTGACTATTGCCACCACCAGATAGACTTCAGACTTCCCAGCCTCAGAAACTGTAAGCAATAAGTTTCATTTTCTTTATAAATCACCCAGTTTCAGGTATTTTGTTATAAACAACAGAAATAGACTAATACAATATATTAGGCTACAAAACAAGTCTCTACAAACTTTAAAAAATTGAAATCATATCAACTATCTTCTCTGACCACAGTGGAATAAAACAAGAGACCAATAGCAAAAGAAACTCTTGAAACTATACATGGAGACTAAACAACATGCTCCTGAAAGACCAATGGGTCAAAGAAGAAATTAATAAGGAAATTAAAATATTTCTTGAAACAAATGAAAGTGGAAACAACATACAAAAGCCTATGGGAAACAGTCAAAGCAGTACTAAGAAGGAAGTTTATGGCAATAAAGGCCTACATCAAAAAAGTTGAAAGACTTCAAATAAACAACCTAACAATGCATCTTAAGGAACTGAAAAAGCAAGAACTAATCAAACCCTAGTGTATTAGTCCATTTCCATTGCTTATAACAAAGTACCTGAAACTGGTTGATTTATAAAGAAAAATGATATTTATTGTTTCTGAGGCTGGCAAGTCCAAAGTCCATCTGGTGGTGGTGACAGGGACCCAGGGGTCTCACATTGTAAGACAGTGGAAGCAGAGACAGCTGAGCAAGCAAGAGAGACATACTCTCTTCTTTTAAAGCCCTCAGAACCCCACCCTGATCACCATCTTTAATTCATTTACTACTGCATGGTCCTACAATCTAATCACCTCTTCAGGACTCCACCTTTCAATTACCATAATAGGATTTCCCACCCTCTTAACAGTCACAGTGGAGACCAAATTTCTAATACATAAAACTTGGGGGACACAATTCAAGCTCCAGTGAGTTTTGGGGGGACATAATTCAATCCACTATACTCAAAATTAGCAGAAGGAAAGAAATAATAAAGATCAGAGCAAAAATAAATGAAAAAAATACAAAAGAGGAAATAAACCCACAAAGTGTTGGTTTTTTGAAAAGATGAACAAAATCAAAAAGCCATTAGCTAGACAAACCAAGCAAAAAAGAGAGAAGATTCAAATAAATAAAGTCAGAATGAAAAAAGAGACATCACAACTAATCCACAGAAATACAAAGGATCATTAGAAACTATAATGAAAATTTGGGTGTCAACAAATTGGAAAACCTGGAGGAAATGGAATCCACCCCCTCTCTCCTGCACAGGAGGTAGAAAGAGCACTGATATCATGACAGGGAGGCCCAAGGCAGGGAAGTGCCCCAGCCCAAACCCACTCCACCCACACCCACCCACACAGAAGGCAGGAGGAGCTCTTCCACAGGGACAGGGAGGCCTGAACAGAATCTGTGGAGGTGGTCCACAACAGGAGTCACCATAGCTTCTACCTCTGCAAGGACAGCTTGCCACCACAGTAGCAGCCACAACCACTGTGCAGGTGGCCCACTGCATATCCAACTGTACTGACACAAGGAGAGTCCCCAGAGGAGCCTGGGGAAAAAAAGAGGAAGTCCTTCTCATTAAAGTCCACTCCAGAGTAATATAAGAAACAATTGATCTACCAGATGACCAAAAATCAATGTAGAGATACTAGAAATATAAAAATAGAAGAAATGCAATCCCATCAAAATACCAATAACATTCTTCACAGAAATAGAAAAAACAATCCTAACATTCATATGGAACAACAAAAGATCCTGAATAACTAAAGCAATTCTGAGCAAAAATTAAAATAAAGCCAGAGGCATTACACTACCTGACTTCAAATATACTTCAAAGCTACAGTAACCAAAACAGCATGGCACTGGCATAAAAACAAACACTTGGATGAATGGTATGGAATAGAGAACCCAGAAATAAATTAATGTACTTACAGCCAACTGATCTTTAACAAAGGCACCAAGAACATGCGTTGGGGAAAAGACTGCCTCTTCAATAAATGGTTCTGGGAAAACTGGACATCCATATGTAGAAGAATGAAACTAGACCTGTACCTCTACCATACACCAAAGTCAACTCAAAATGGATTAAAGACTTAAATATAAGACCTGAAACTATGAAACTCCTAAAAGAAAATATAGGGGAAACACTTCAGGAAGTAGGACTGGGCAAAGACTTTATGAATATGACCCCAAAAGCACAGGCAACAAAAGGAAAAATAACCAAATGGGATTATATCAAACTAAAAAGCTTCTGCACAGCAAGAGAAACAATTCATAGAGCAAAAAGACAACCTACAGAGTGGAAGAAAATATTTACAAGCTATGCATCCAACAAAGGATTAATATCCAGAATATACAAGGAACTCAAACAAGTTAGTAAAAAACAAATAGCCCAATTAAAAAATGGGCAAAGGAACTAAATAGGCATTTCTCAAAGGAAGATACACAAATGGCCAACAGACACATGAAAAAATGCTCAACATCACTCAGCATCAGGGAAACGCAAATGAAAACCACATTAAGAAATTATCTTAGTCCAGTTAGACTGGCTATCATCAGAAAGACAGAGAATGACAAATGCTGGCAAGGATGTGGAGAAAGGGGAACTCTACTACACTGTTGGTGGGACTGTAAATTGGTGCAGCCATTATGGAAAACGGTATGGATGTTCCTCAAACAACTAAAGATAGAATTGCCATATGATCCAGCAATTTCACTGCTGGATATATACCCAAAGGAATGAAAATCTTCATTTTGAAGGGAAACCTGCACTCCCATGTTTATCAAAGCTTTATTTGCAATAGCCAAGAGTTGGAACCAACATAAATGTCCATTGTTGGATGACTGGATAATGAAAATGTGGTATGTTTACACAATGGAATACTACTCTGCCATAAAAAAGAATGAAATTCGGGCCGGCCCGGTGGCGCACTGGATAGTGCGCTGCTTGGGAAGCACGGCGGCGCTCCCGCCCGAGGGTTCGGATCCCACATACGGACCGGTTCCCGCTCACTGGCTGAGCGAGGCGCGGGAGTGGCGCCGAGGGTTGTGGTCCCGTTGCCGGTCCCCGGTCCGGTGCGGTGGCAACACTGAGGGTTGCGATCCGTTGCTGGACACGGAAAAGGACAAAAGACAAAAAAAAAAAAAAAAAAAGAATGAAATTCTGCCATTTGCAGCAACATGCATGAACTTGGAGAAAATTATGTTAAGTGAAACAAGCCAGGCACAGAAAGAGAAATACCACGTGTCCTCACTCATTCATAAGTGGGAATGAAAAAATAAACAAATACATAAAAAAAAGAAAGAAAGAAACAATTATCACAATAATACATTGAACTTGAAAAAGGAGAGAACAGAACCGAGGTTAACACAGGTGGGAAAGGAGGATGGGGAGAAGGGTAAGGAGGAATTGGTAAAGGGCCACAAAAAATGATTACATTGTATAATGTTAAATATATTAATTATCCTGATTTGAGCATCATATTTTGCATATGGATATTGATATTCAACTCTGTACCCTACAGATACGTACAATCAACTATGTTTCAATAAAAAAGAAAATAAAATGTGGTATATATACACAATAGAATACTATGAAACCATAAAAAAGAATCGCATCATGTCATTTGCATCAGTATGGATGAGCTTGGAGGACATTATGATAAGCGAAGTAAGCCAGGCACAGAAAGAGAAATACTGCATGTTTTCACTCATATGTGGAAGCTAAGAAAATTGATCCCATAGAAGTAGAGAGTAAAATGGCAGTTACCAGAGCGTTGAGGGGGGCGGACGTTGGAGATATTGAGGGGTTAGTTAATGATACAAAAGTACAGCTAGATAGGAGGAATAATATCTAGTGTTCTATACCACTATAGGGTGACTGTAATTAACAACAATTTACCATATAGTTTCAATTAGCTAGAAGAGAGAATTTTGAATGTTTCCAACACAAAGAAATGAGAAATGTTTGAGATAATAAAAAAAATCAGTGGTTGCCAGGATTTCAAGAGTGAGGGAGGGAGGGATGAGGGATGAATAGGTGAGCACAGAAGATTTTAGGGCAGCAAACTATTCTGTATGATACTGTAATGGTGAATACATGGTATTATGCATTGTGTGAACCCCATAGAACTGTACAATACAAAGAGGGAACCCTAATATGAAATTAAGTCAACAATAATATATCTATGTCGATTCATAATTGTTACAAATGTACAACACTAATGTAACATGTCAATAACAGGAGAAACTGTATATGTGGGTGGGGGGAGGTTATGGAAACTATTTGTACTTTCTGCTCAATTCCTCTGTTAAACTAAAACTGCTAAGAAAGAAATTTTTAAAAGAAAAAGAAAAAAGGAAAACAAATAAAATATATGCAGATTGGGAAGGAAGAAATAAACCATCTTTATTCACAGCTGACATGAGTGTCTATGAAGAAAATCCAAAAGAATTACTAAAATACTCCTGGAACTTATAAAATTGATAAATTAAATTTGGTATATACATACAATGGACTATTATTCAGCTTTAAAAAGGAATAAAATTCACATTCTGGCCAGCCAACAAAAAAAATGAAATAAGAATAAAATTCTGACACATGCTGCGATTTGAACGAACCCTGAAAACATTATGCTAAGTGAAATAAGCCAGAGACAAAACATCAAATATTGTATGATTCCATTTATATGAGATACCTATAATTGACTAATTCATAGAGAAAGAAAATAGAACAGAGGTTACCAGGGACTGGGGAGAGAAGAAAATGGGGAATTATATTTTAATGAGTACAGAGTTTCTGTTTGAGATACTGAAAAAGTTCTGGAAATAGATAATAGTGATGATTGCACAACATTGTAAATGTACTTAATGCCATCAAATTGAACACTTAAAAATGGTTAAGATGGGGCCGGCCCGGTGGCGCACTCTGTAGAGTGCAGCGGTTGTGAGCGCGGCGGCACTCCCGCCGAGGGTTCGGATCCCATATAGAGACCGGTCCGCTCACTGGTTGAGCGCGGTGCGGGCGCAACACTGAGGGTTGCGATCCCGTTACCAGTCACGGAAAAAGACAAAAAGGAAAAAAAAAAAAAAGAAAAAAAAATGGTTAAGATGGGGCCGGCCCGGTGGCGCACTCTGTAGAGTGCAGCGGTTGTGAGCGCGGCGGCACTCCCGCCGAGGGTTCGGATCCCATATAGAGACCGGTCCGCTCACTGGTTGAGCGCGGTGCGGGCGCAACACTGAGGGTTGCGATCCCGTTACCAGTCACGGAAAAAGACAAAAAGGAAAAAAAAAAAAAAAAGAAAAAAAAATGGTTAAGATGGCAAATTTTATGTTGTGCATATTTTACCACAATAAAAAAAATTCCAGTAGAGGGGCAGCCTACAAAATACCTGATCAATACACCTCAGAACCATTAAGGTCATTGAAAACAAGGAAAGTCTGAGAAACTGTCACAACCAAAAGGAGCCTGAGCCATGACAACCGAACATAAAGTGGTATCCTGGACAGAATCTTGGAACAGAAAAAGACAGTAGGCAAAAACCAAGAAAAGCCGAATAAACTATGGACTTTAGTAACTAATAATGTATCAGCAATGGTTTACTAATTGTAACAAATTAACCATATTAAGGTAAGATTTAATAATAGGGAAAACTGGGTACAGGGTGTATGGGAACTCTCTACCATATTCTCAATTTTTCTGTAAACCTTAAATTGTTCTAACAAAAAAAGAGTATTTTTTAAAAATATGCTAAGAGGGATTTCTGCTCCAACTGAATTGTGAGCTTGATGGTCTAAAGCATCTTCCCACTGCACAACAAGCAGATATTAAAAATAATACGTATATATGCATTGCTGAACTTGAAGGAAGTAGTAGAAATTTCTGTGTCCTTCTGACATCTCCCCCTCCAGATTTCTGCCCCCTAATAAACAAAAGTAATTCTGAGAGTTGACCATTAAGAATAAAAAGATTAACCTGAGAAAATGTTCATAGAAGAACTGTGTTCAGAAAACCAGGCTTACTTCAACAGTAAATTATAAAGGATAGAACCACCAACAATGAGCAAGCAACAAGAGACTATCAGGAATGAGCAAGGAGATGTGACAAATAAATGGAGCTTTTAGACATTAAATGTATATTTGTGGAAATAAAAATACTCAGTGGATAGGTTGAATGGAAGATTAAACACAGATAATTAGCAAGTCAAAAAATATCTGAGAAAATTATCCAAAATGAACAGAGAATGATTAGTATGTGGGAAATATGAAAGAATATTAAACAATATGGAAGTTAGACTGAGAAGATCTGACATATGAATAATCAAATTGCAGGAAGGACAGATTTTAAAAATCAAGAAGCAATATTACAAAAGTTAATTGCTTAGAATTTTCCAGAATTATGAAAAACACAAATGCACAGATTCAAGAAACATAATGTATCACAAGGAGGATGTCTTAGTCTGTTTTCTGTTGCTATAACAGCCTACCCAAGATAGGGTAAAAAGGACAGTTTATTTGGCTCACAGTTGTGGAGGCTGGAAAGTCCAAGCGCATGCTGGTATCTGGCAAGGGTC
The DNA here is from genome assembly GCF_000696425.1 of Galeopterus variegatus. Taxonomy (NCBI): domain Eukaryota; kingdom Metazoa; phylum Chordata; class Mammalia; order Dermoptera; family Cynocephalidae; genus Galeopterus; species Galeopterus variegatus. The sequence goes on along the minus strand of NW_007727153.1, from coordinate 255,534 downwards.
TTCCCATAGTGGAAGCGCAAAAGGTAGAAGCAAGCACACTAGACAGAGAGGGGCACCAGGGGCTGTACTTACTTTATAACACCCATTCTTGAAGTAACTAACCTGTTCCAGAGCTAATGACATTCATCCATTCATCACCTCCTGCTGGGCCCCACTTCTCAGCACTGTTGCATTGGGGATTAACTTTTCAACATATGGACTTTTGGGGGACACATTCAAACCATAGCAGAGTGTATTAGTCCCTTTTGTGCTGCTATAACAGAATACCTGAAACTGGGTAATTTATAAAGAAAAGAGGTTTATTTAGCTCATGATTCTGGGACAACTGCATCTGGTGCAGGCCTCAGGCTGCTTCTACTCATGGCTGAAAGTGGCAGGCAGCCGGCAGGTACAAGCAGATCACATGGTGAGAGGAAGCAAGAGAGAGAGAGAGGGTAGGTGCCAGGCTCCTTTTAAACAACCAGCTCTGGAAGGAACTAATAGAACAAGAACTCACTACCCTCAGGGAGAGCATTAATCAATTCATGAGGGATCTGCCCCCATGACTCAAACAGCTCCCAACACTGCCACATTGGGGATCAGATTTCCACATGATCATTGGGGGGACAACACATCCAAACTCTATCACAGAAGATAAATTTAAAAATCTATTCCTCGAGCTCCAAAACCCCAAAGAAAAATGAGATCATTAAAGTAGCCAGAGAGAAGAAAGACAGCTAACCTACAAATAAACAATGAAAGTGGATGTTTTAATAGCAAAGATGGAAGCCAGAAAGAAAGTAAAATAATGAGTAAAATTCCATGATAATAAGCTTCACTAGAATGAGAATTTAGATCAAGCATGATTGCTGATTAATCACCATTTATCACTAATGATTGACTGCCTGCTGTCCTATATTCATATGGGAATGGGATAAACTTTTATCTTCTGAGTGGATGGGGTAGGGAACATGGAGGGAAGGGTCAGGCGGGTGGGAGAAACTAAGCGCCCTGTCTCAGGAAATAGGGAGCCAGAGGGTGAGTTCTTTATTGCCAGTATTCTTCCGGCCCAATCTCTTTTGATTAAACTGACTAAATGGGCCACAGCTAAATAGGAGATTACTATAATTGCCACCCCTTCCCTGGAAGGCCAAGCCAGTGAGACAGGACCATTTAGTGTTTATTTTGGAGCAGACAGGCAGTAGCAGCACCTTAAAGGAAAGACTTATTTATAAGTACACAAGAGATGCCTCTAGGGACCCCCCAGAAATACTTGAGGAATGTTGCAGACCTGGCTAATGTCCTCTGTAAGCAGGTGGAGCAAATGCCAGTGACATCTGAGTATTATTGTGACAATGATTCCCATCTCTGTCTCCAACGGACCTAATTCAGAATACATATGTACAACATATATAAATACACATAAAAGCCAGGAAAGATTTCACTGACATGTTAGCCTTGGTTATCACAAATGATCAAATCTGTATGCTCTGCTTCACTACAAAGAACACATATTACTTTCGGAATATTTAGAACACTAAAAATAAAATGAAACACATATAAGATTACCCATTTAAAATACAAATGGAAAGATTGAGCAATAGGCAGACTGAGAAAAAGCCTATGTATTTGGCAAGAAAGAAGTCACTGCTGGCCTCAGAAAGGGTATTTATAGCAAAGTAGAAGAACTAGAAGCCATGCTACAGGGAAATGGGTGGAAGGCAATTACTCTCAACAATATGTTTATGGAATTTGTTTCCAAAGGATGGTTGCACATTTCTTTTGAATTAGTCGATATCCAAAAATCTGAGGCTGAGGCCTGACCAACTAAATTGCCTCATGCTAATCTCTATGTTTGTCACTTTAAATTTTTACCACATCTTCTCTTTTTAGATTTTTTCACCTTTTGTTAGATTTTATTTTAAGTAAGTCATTTTAAGTCACGATTTTAGTCATGGTCAAAATTTAATAATTTTAATAATTATTTGATTTCTTTTAAATTAATGTAAACTTATAAGACACTGTTATTTACAACTCAGAAAGCTATAGGTTATAATTTTCAAAAAATTATAATGTGGCTTTATATTTTTCCCCAATAGTTTTTATAACAGAAATTGGGTAATGATCATTTTTATTTTTTATTTTAATAATATCCAAAGGTAAACATATCTTTGTGGCCTTCTTGGAAACTGACTATTCACTTTAAACCAACAAAATAGCACATACATTAATTTGATTAAAACAAGCTTATGTTTTCTGAACTTTTCTTAACAAACTTGCAAAAATCTAATAAATCAAATGTACATTAAAATGTGTAAACTAGTTATAAGTGGATAAAAAGAAAGCAATTCCAGTCCAAAGTAATAGGAAAAAATATTGGTTTATGGAACCAACTTAGTCTTAATTTATATCCTCTTGGTCATAAGTTTAGTAGAAAAACTTTATGTTTTCCAGTTTCAGTTGTCAAAGAACTCTGTGACGCAAATTTACATAGGGACAATTCTCATTTTTTTCTCTTCATCTATAAAAAAAGCTACTGCTATTAAAATTTGGATTCTCTCTTCAATATTTTAGGACGATTGTAGATGCCTAAGTAAAACCTGTCTACTTATTGAAATGACATGCTTTAAAATTACGACCAGAAAAGATACAATTTTTAGTTTGAGTTTTAAGAAGCAGACTAGTCCAATGCCCTAGAATATATAAATAATAAGTACTGGTAATTAAATATTATATATTTTTGAATATTGTATTAATAAAAATATATATTTAATATAATATAAACATTACAATAAATAATACAATAATAATGTTATTATTAATAATAAATAATAAGGTACATGCTGAATACATAAAATGAATAGTAAAAAAAATTTCTTTCAATCTAACCACTGTCCCTAAACACGTTAATATAATCTATCTTGAGAGGGAGAGATGATTTCTGGATGTTCTTCTCCTCAGCAGATTGAGAACTGGCAGCAAAGAAGATCACATTCACACCCTATTATTGTTTGTTATGTATTTTTTGACAGCTGTTCTCTACCTTCAAACATTGTGTAATTAATGTCAGATGAGGTCAGACGTGAGTGTGTTTAATCTGTAACCCTTCCTGAGCAAAAGTACAGCCCCAGCTATAATTATTCACTCTTTTCAAAGCAGTGTTTATGTGCAATAATTATTAGATTTGGTTATGAATCTGCACCTTACTTTGACCTGTCATACCCCAAACAAGAGAGGTCTCTTCAAGTCCTGCCCTGATAAGACTGATTTTCTGGCGTCTTTCAGGTAATACTTATTTTTCTGCTAAATGGCTAAAAGACACAGCTGTAAGTCAAATCAGGTATGAAACATATCATTTCTCACAATGCTCATCTTGAACAAGGAAGTGCTCTGTGATAAACTTTTCAAACAAACAATGCTTTCGATTTTTTCTACTTTAAATGGAACTTGTAAATTCAAAAATAGTCTCCCATAATTGAATTCTGCAAGGATCTGAAAACATTTAGGAGTGTTTATAATTTTGTAGCCACCAGATATGTTTTGAAATACTATTTCAGAGTAAGAAGAATGTATAAAATATAGCATTTGGCTATTGAAACATGAAAACGAACAGGAATTAAAGGATATTATGAATTCTGGATCTTTATGCATTAAAGTTCATCACTTTGAATGCAACCTGAATAAACATTTCTGGTTGATTTAATACTATGGAGCTAGTAACTAGATAAAGTCTTATAAGGGGGGGGAAGCTAATAGCTTTGCAACCTTGTGTTAATAACTTTACTACCTTGTGCCTCAATTTCTTAATTTGTGAAAAGGAGAAATCCATCTGGTAGGGTTGTTATGACAACCAATAGGTGGTGCATTTTAACCCCAGGAGATTTGTATGAACGTTAAAATTAAACACTGATCTGGGCATTTTAGGATTGTTAGGAACATTCTCATGTTATTTCAATTATTGAGGCTCTATCGTGGTATACAGAGGAGAGGTCACTGGCAGAAAAGGAAATAGTCTCAATAGCCATACAGCTAGGCCATGGAGAGAACTGGGGTATCATTTAAGAACAACATTACTCTGGTAATCTGCTTACTTCATCACACCTACAACAGCAGACTTTCATTGCTCTCAGTTTAGTGTTTTACCACTTAGCTACTGTCTTCATTGCAACTGCTCCTGTCAACAATAATAAAATAACCTTTCATAGTAGGTGTCTCATTCAGACTTCATAAGAAAAGTATCTGTTGGTACCAGGCACCACTCTTAGCCAAAGCTCTCATGCTAGGCTCACTCACCTGTTAGCTAGCTCATTTGCTACATTTGGGTCCAATCAGTTGTGGTTACGGTATTGAGATCCTGTAAACCTGAGCATGACCACCTGTGCTTAAGGGATACTTGCAGTCTATTTGTTCAGAAAGGGACTGTGAGCAGGTCAGGGACCCAAATAGGCATCCCTTTTCAGAGGGATTCAAATGTTTATCAGTTTTCCTCTAAGAATAGGAAAGATGGTTTTATAAGAATAGGAAAGATGGTTTTAGATAGTCAGCTGAGTTGGAGAGATGATGGAAAGAGGAAATAGTGATCAAAGATACTTAGAAATGTGTTTTTCAAGCACTCTCATGTAGTATGAAATTATGTAACCAAACTAAATCTTTGTTAAGTGATTGAATATCACATTTCAGAGCTTGGAGGGGGTAACTAAATTTGCTGCATAAGAAACTCAATTTTTATTTTAAAGTAATATGTCTCTGATGTGACAACAAATATATTTGTTGCTTTTCAGTATCCTGATATAAGTGTCATCTGGTAAGAATACTGAAAGCAACAGAGATAATAAAGAATAGAAATGCCATCAGCTACTGCATTGCCAAAGGAAGAATACATTATTTAAATAGATTTATACTAATGGAAGACACATGGCGAAATTTGAAATAAAATGCAGCAATTAACATCTGGGTGTGCCTTTATCTAACTCTTCATCACTCAACACTTTCCAACTCACTCCTGTCTGGGATTCCTGTTGAACCTGTACATGCCACCTTCCCAGAAATGAAGTTTATTCCCCCAAATGTTAAAGTTGCTTCTTTTTCAATCTTGTTCACTTTAGAATAGCTTTAAGCTCACTTCTAGAGATAACTTCAGACCAAGATCTTCCTTTTGTACTCATCTTGCATCCTCTCCCATTTATCTCAAGTACTAAGGAGGATGCCAATAGTGTCTAAAGTGCGTTGTTAACAAAGTTACGTACTAGGACTTAGGGAAGCCAAAAGAAAGCATGTTGCAGACCTCAACCTAGTACTTTTTGAAATAACATTTTGAGTTAAAGAAATATACAATACCAAATAAAATAGCAGTTTTATCTTTTAGAGGAATATTATTAACCCAATCTTTGTCTCTACATTGAAAATTATTTTTTGAAACTAGAAATTTTTTGAGCTCAATGTTTTGGTAACTGCTAAATCTAATTGTTTAAGACATTTGCTGAAATTAGGGGTAATAACTTCTAGCTATGCCTAATTTTTTGCCTAGCTAGAAATCCAGAGATCAGTCAGTGGTTAGCCTGCTGTCCCTTCATTCTTCTCCATTCAAAACAATATTATACAATATGCAGATACCACCACACTGGCTGTAGTCCAACTCTTGCATTGTTTTAGTCCTCTGCTTGTGACATGATTTTTTTATATTCAAGTGAAACTACACACCCTGACTTTTTGAGTGCAAACTCCGAGGTTTTGGCCTATATTAAGATATCTTCAAAGGAGGGTGGAGTTCTAACTTTCTTATAATTACTATTTTGGGCTGAAATGTTCAACAGTGATGACATCCTATCATAACTTCATTATCTGATTTGAGACTGGCTTATTAGGTAGATCTTTCTTTGTCCTTTACTAAGGACGATAAACAGCAACATGGCATTAATTTTGAACAAAGTGACTTTGGATCCACACATTTCTTGTGTATTGCTGTAATGTGAAATTTATTTTTCTTAGAAAGGTGCACAAAATCTGGGTAAGACTTACTCATAAATCATGGTTAACATTCATAAATAATTATGTTCATCTTTTTCTCCAGGAGTGTTTTAGTCCATATGTGTTGCTATAACAGAAATACGTAAGACTGGATAATTTATAAAGGAAAGAGGTTTATTTGGCTCACGATTCTGGGACAGCTGTGTCTGGCACTTCTACTCATGGTGGAAAGTGACAGGCAGTGGCAGGTACAAGCAGATCACATGGTGAGAGGAAGCAAGAGAGAGAGAGGAGGTGCCAGGTCCTTTAAACAATCAGTTCTCAAGGGAACTAATAGAGCGAGAACTCACTCATTACTTCCCCCTCCCCCAGGGAGAGCACTAATCCATTCATGAGGGATCCACCCCATGACTTAATCAGTTTCCAACACTGCCACATTGGGGTTCAAATTTCCACATGAGTTTTGGAGGGGACAACACATCCAAACTCCATCAAGGAGGGAAAATATTAATTCTATCCTAAGTGTCTGGGGTTTGGCAGCCTATGAAGGGAAAATTGACCAGGAGTCTCCTGAAACAATGACTCTCAATGAAGCTATGGAAATATTTTACAGTTGTCATTCTTCCACTTTACCCATTCCATTCCACACATACTAAAAACACCTTTTTTGAAACATCATGTCACATTTCTGCCTGGTCTTGGCCTCAGCTAGCTATTAGTTAATTGACTATCTTCTAGGGTTTTAATTCTCCCATGACCATTTTCACTTTAGTTAGGAACATTTTAAAGACCAGTAAAAACTCAAGGCCCAATGAAATGAATAAAAATGTATGACATTTATGGGACCAGGATTGCCTAGCTAGAGACCCAGAGTAATCAAGGTTTAGCCAGCTGTCACTTCATTCTTATCCACCAGCAGAATAAAACTAATGGTTGAAGCTTACCAGCCTACATGTTCAGACTCACCGGGTCCCAAAACTATTCCAAACTAAGTGAGTAGAATCTGCACTTAGTTGGTATGAATGGAATGAGAATTTGCCAGACATCTGTGGGCCCACCAAGTGGCTGCCTTTTTCTCTAACTCCTATTACTAGTTAGTGCCTATGCAACACGACGTAGATTTTACCTCAGTTCCTAATTTGAATTGTTATTCCCATTGCTGTGTCTGGAATACTTCTAGGACCCCAATCTACCTGAGTGTTCTCCACAATCATCCTACCATTACTAGGTCAGGTGTTATATTGAATATGTGCCGTTGAACTCTGTAATTTGATTATCTGGTCATTACACACTTGCTGATAGGGAATCATAAAAAATAATGTAGGCATATACTTTGCTTATTAATACAGAGTGTTCAACAAAATATTTAGCACCTGTGCATCAGAACTTGTACTACACATTGGGGATATAAAGATAAATAAATAAACTAAGGTCCCTGAGCTCAAATTCTTGGAAAAGAAATATAAGTAATTTCAGTACAGTATAATAAATACTATAAGTAAGTCTGGCACAGGAACCTATGAAAGCCCAGGGGAGAGACGCCTAGCCTTTAATCTGAAGGAGAGGAGAGAAAAAGAGGGTTTCTCTGAGGTGGTAATATCCTAACTGATTCTAGACAAATGAGCAGATGTTTTTTAGGTAACAAAGAAAGAAATGAGGTTCAACTTCTGGTGTGGCTAAGTAATTTACAGAACCAAAACTTTTATAGTTAAATATAAACTCTGGACACACACACACCCACCTGTAGGCACTGGAGAGTGACCAAAAGCAGACAGTATATGGAAGGAAAATGATACTTTCGTAAAGGGAATAGCATGGAATGAGTTTCCCATTTTTATAGCTTTTAGTCTGAGGGCGAGCTGCAGTTGGCATAAAAGAGGGTGACTAAAACTCTAATAGAAAACCTGTAGTCTTTCTGGCCTAAAGAACAAGAGAGCAGAGTTTGGGGTAATCAGAAAACAGAGCACCAGAAAGAGAAAGCCCAAAATTCTGTGGATAAAGTCTACCCAGATCTCTAGCTGATAACTGAATTACACACACATGGGCAGATTTCAAGCAACTCAACTAGTGATGGATATGAGATTTCAGTTGTTTCCTAAGAGATAAAGTCTGATCAACTTAATTTCATGCTAAAGCAACTCTGGAAGAATACAAGATAATCCAGAGTCTCTACAACATTAGTATTCTCATTGTCCAAAATACAATTCAAATTTACTTGATGCAGAAAGAAATAGAAAAAATGTGACCCATCCTCAAAATAAAAAGTCATGGACAGAGACTGACCTTGAGATGACCCACATGTTGGAATTAGCAAACAAGGAATTTATTTTTTTTTTTTTCCTTTAAATTTTTATTTTGTCGATATACAATGTGGTTGATAATTATGGCCCATCACCGAAACCTCCCTCCCTTCTCCCTCGCCCCACTCCCACCCAACAATGTCCTTTCCGTTTGCTTGTTGTAACAACTTCAAAGGATTGTAGTTGTTATATCTTCTTCCCCCCACCCCCAGTTATTTTTTGTGTGTGTGAGTGAATTTATTTATTTATTTTTAGCTCCCGCTCCCTCCAATAAGTGAAAACATGTGGTATTTCTTTTTCTCTGCCTGACTCGTTTCATTCAATATTATTCTCTCAAGGTCCATCCACGTTGTTGCAAATGGCAGTATTTCATTCGTTTTTATAGCTGAGTAGTATTCCATTGTGTAGATATACCACATTTTCCGTATCCACTCATCTGATGATGGACATTTGGGCTGGTTCCAACTCTTGGCTATTGTAAAGAGCGTTGCAATGAACATTGAGGAACAGGTATACCTTCGACTTGATGATTTCCATTCCATTGGGTATATTCCCAGCAGGGGGATAGCTGGGTCATATGGTAGATCTATCTGCAATTGTTTGAGGAACATCCGTACCATTTTCCATAGAGGCTGCACCATTTTGCAGTCCCACCAAAAATGTGTGAGAGTTCCTTTTTCTGTGCAACCTCACCAGCATTTATCGTTCAGAGTCTTTTGGATTTTAGCCATCCTAACTGGGGT
>NW_007727153.1:218982-242854 GCF_000696425.1 Galeopterus variegatus | reverse complement strand
GTTTTCTTGTATCTCATTCAGTTTCTTTAGGATTATCACTCGAAATTCCCTGTCATTCATTTCAAGGGCTTCCTGTTCTATAGGATCTAGAATTTGAGAGTTATTAACTTTGGTGGTGTACTTTCTTGGTTTTTTGTATTTCTGGTATCTTTTTTTTGATGTTTATTCATTTTGGCAGGGGTTTTCACAGTGCACAGGTTTGACCCTATTGGCTAACTAAGGTGTGGCTGTGTTTGTCAATTTGGTATGGCTACCTCTGTGACTGCTCAGTTGGCCTCTAGTGTCTTGTGTGTGTGGTTGCCTCAGGTCTTGGGCCTCTCTGAGGAGCCACCTCTCTGGTTAGCTTGGACTCTGCAGGCCTGCTAGATCACGTATTGGCGGCCCCACAGGGTGTGTGTTTTCTGCTGAGTCTCTGCCTCCCTAGCTGGACGTCTCCCCACTCTGTGCGCACTAGGCAGGGCTGTTGGACCTCGCAGAGGTGGCCTGCAGGGTGTGTGTCTTCTGCCAAGTCTCTGCCTCCCTACCCGGACATCTCCCCATTCTGTGCGCTCTAGACTGGGGTGGGGTGTGTCTTCTCCTACCCTCGTCTATCAGCCGGGCCTTCAAGCCCCTGCTCGGCACCACTCCTCCCAGGAAGACTTTCAGGTTTCTGCTAGGCGCAGCCAACCGGTCGCTCTGGGTGCCTTTGTAGCACTGTATAGGGCTTTCTCGGGACTTATCACCTTCCTCCTGGTATTGCAGTTATCTGTATGATTGTCCTATCTCCCACACCGGAGCATGAGATCCTCAGGGGAGAAGCCCACAGCACTCAGTTCCTCGTTGATTCCCCCGCCCCCCCGGCGCGGAACGACTCCAGCTCCCGCCCACAGTCAGCTCACTGGCAGGTTCAAGCGAGCTCGGGAGCACTCTGATCACACTTTTCCTAACCAGAAATCGGTTAGGCGTTTTTCTGAATTGATGGCTGCAGAGATGGTATCTGCCTCCCGGTAACAGGAAGTTTATCAGGGGCCAGAGCCCAGGGTGCGGTGGAGTGACAATTGGCCTGGTCCATTCTTCCCTGTCCTCCTGCCGCTGGCCGGGGGCTCCCCACACCACCAGCCCTGCCAGAGAACTGTGGGGGAAGTGGGATGTGAGGCCCGCCCGCAGACCCCGGGAGGCCCCGCGCTGGGGCAAAGAAGTGGGAAGGCTCAGTGAGGAGCCGAGCCGGGCTAGGAGGGCAGGCCTGGCCGAGCCAGCCGGCTCCTCCCTGACCCGAGAAAATGGAGGCTGCCCCAGGCCAGTGACTGGCCTAGTGGGGCAGGTGGATGCCAGACAGGCGTCTGCCCCACAAGCAGGGCCGGGCTGGGGGTCACTCACAGAGCTGGGCTGGCCGAGCGGCTCCCTCTCCATTTCCATGTCGTCCTAGCCGCCGCTGCCTCGGGCTGCTCACTCAGTCCTGCGGCGCGGCTCGGGCGCTCCCAGTAATCTTCTTTAATGTCGGCCCTAAACCTCGAATCTGTAGCTGCTTTTTTATAGTTGTAGATTAGTTGATCAAAGACTTATTCTTTTTTTTGTTGCTCTTGGAAATGCAAATAGCACTCTGGCAGCACAGCACACACCTCTAAGGCTCACGCTGTCTTCTGGCGCCCCTGCTCCAGACCCGTCCCCATCTTGACTCCCCAGCAAACAAGGAATTTAAAGCAGCTATTATAATTACCCTCAGTGAAATTTTGGAAATTTCACTATATGGGTGGAACCACAGAAGGGGGATGACGATGGAAAAGGTTGGTGAACCTGAAGATAAATCAATAGAAATTATTCATCTGAGCAAAAGATAGAAAAAATTAAAAATATGAAGTCAAGGACTTGTGGGATGATATTAGTAGTTCTAATATATGTGATATATGAGTTATTGGAGTCACAGGGGAAGAGGAGAGGATGGGCAGAAGAAATATTGAAAGAAATAATGGACAAAAATGTCCCAAATTTGGTTAAAAAAAAAATGTATATTTACAGCTCCAATAAGCTAAGTGAACACCAAATAGAATAAATGTGAAAGAAACTATGCCTGCCCATCATAGACAAATTTCTGCAAAAAATACAGATGAGAAAATCTTGAAGGCAGTCAGAGAAAATCGGTAACATACTATATATAGCAACAATGATTTGAATTACACTGACTTCTCTTCAGAAATAATAGAAGACAGCAGATAATGAAACAACATCTTAAGAGCGCTGAAAGGAAAAATCGCCAACCCAGAATTCTTTATGTAGCAAAAGTATATGTCAATAATGAAGACAAAGACATTTTTACATAAAATGAAACTATGCAAATTTGTCGTCAGGTTATCTGGGCAAATTTGTCATAAGTAGACCTGTGTTACAAAGAATGCTATAGAAGTTCTTCAGGCTAAAATGAAATCAATTGTTTCTCTTAGGGTCTCCAGCAGCTAGAATGACATTTCTCCTGACTCCTACTACGCAGCAATTCCTGTCTCTACCAAACCACTTGCAGGGATAGAGTAACCTCACAAACTCTCCATGACATAACAGATGTCAGTGTAAGCTGTCCTAATTCCCACCTTCTTAAAAAATTAAAATTTTTAAACCACGAGATAGTTTTGGGTTCACATGCAGTTTTAAGGAATAATACAGAGAGGTCCCATGTACCCTTTATTCAGTTTCTTCCAATAGTGATATCTTGTAAAACTATAATATGATATCACAATCAGGTTATTGACATACAGTTGAAGTACAAAACATTCATTACACAGATCCCTCATGTTGCTTTTTATAGACACATTCACTTTCCTAACATCCCCGATTCCTCCTAAACCTCTGGCAACAATTGATCTGTTCTCATTTTCTATAATTTTGTCACTTTAAGAATGTTATGTAAATGGAATTATACAGTATGTAATCTTTGGGATTGTCTTTTTCACTGAGCATAATTCTCCAGAGTTCATCCAGATTGTTGCGTGTATCAACATTTCATTCCTTTTTGTTACTAAGGAGTGCTCCATTGTATGAATATACCACAGGTTGCTGAATCATTCATCCAATGGAGAACATTAGGGTTGTTTTCAGTTTGGGGATATTATTTAAAAAGCTGCTATATACACTCAAGTACAGATTTTATTTGAATGTGTAAGTCTTCATTTCTCTGGGCTAAATGCCAAGGGGAGCAATTGCTGTTTTGTATGGTAGTTGCATGTCTGATTTATTAATAAACTGCCAAACTGTTTTTCGGAGCGATGACAATTTAACATTCCTACCAGCGATATATAATTGATCCAGATTTCCCACATTCTTGGCAGTAATCGATGTTGTCACTGTTTTTATTTTATCCATTCTGATAGCTGTGTGCTGGTATCTCATTGTGGTACTCATTTGCACTTCTCCAGTGGTTTAAAATGATGCTGACCATCTTTTAATATGCTTATTGGTCATCTATATATCCTCTTTTTTCCCTTTTCTTATTAAAAAATTTATATTGAATTGACACATATTGATGGTACATATTTATGGGGTACAGAGTTATATTTAAATACATGTACACAATGTGTGATGATCAAATCAGGGTAATTAGCTGTAGAGGGTTAGAACCCGTGATTCTCATTTGATTCTTAGAGTTTTTAGCTAAAAAACTTATTGGACAAAAGTCCTTAGCTAGGAGGCAAGAGCCTACAGATAAGGGTCAAGAGCCCATCTAATCAACCCTAATCACTGGTCAGATAAGGGATTGTATACACTGACTGTTAATATAATGAGTTTGTTGGAAGATTTTGTAAGAAATAAACTTACACAGGACTAACACCTTTAATGTGGACAAGAGAACTGAAAAAGAACAGGGATTGTTCTGAGGGCAATAGCCCTTAACATAACAAAAACTTAAATGACAGGAAAATATGTGAGTTAAGATTTCCAAGGACTTTCTGCTAGATTAGTTAGTACATGGCGGGTCGTTCCACATTTTGCTTTAAGCTGTTTCTTTGAGTTTCTTAAGAAGTCAGGCACTTTAATGATTATCTTATTGTTTCTTTTGCACATCACATAGTTTAGATTTACGGTGCCTTTGATGGTATATTGTTTAAACTATTTTGAACCATGCATTCTTGGATGAAAATTGTTACGCAGCCAGTTTCTTTATGTTCTTACTCTGATTGATTAACCATTTGTTTTTCTTCTGTAACTTCCTTGTCTTTACAATGAAAACTGAAGCAAAAACCGACTTGGGGCTGCACCTTGCTTCTCCTTCCTAAAAGGAGTCATCTTGATGCAGTCCCTTCTGGCTTCTCATTGCATTGATATTTGCTTTGAGTAATCTCTTTTGCATCTCCATTACACAGCAAGAGGTGTAACAATTAGCATATTCATCATCACAAAAATTTATCACTTCTTTGTGATGAGAGCATTTGAGCTCCTCTATTCTAGCCATTTGAAAACATAAAATAATTTATTGTTAATTATAGATGTCTAGCACTACTGTAGACCACTATAATTTATTTTTCCTGTCTAGCTGTAATTTTATATCTATTAGTTAACCTGTCCCCATTCTTCTTCCCCTTCCCAACCACTAGAAACCACAATTCTACTCCCTACTTCTGTAAGCTTAACTTTTTTCAAGCTCTTACATATGGGTGAGAACATGCAGTAATTATCTTTCTGTGCCTGATATTTCACTTAACATAATGTCTTCCAGGCTTATCTATGTTGTTACAAGTGAGAGGATTTTGTTCTTTTTTATGGCCAAGTAGTATTCCATTGTGTATATATGCACCACATTTTCTTTATCCATTCATCTGTGGATAGGTTGATTCCATATCTTGAGTATTATGATTCATACTGTATAAACACAGGAGTAGAGATATCTCTTCAGCATGCTAATTTCCTTTATGTTTTTGGATAAATATTCAGCAGTGGGATTGCTGGATCATATGGTAGTTCTATTTTTGGTTTTGTGAGGAATTTCCATACTGTTTTCCATAATAGCTATACTAATTTACATTCCCACCAACAGTACATATGAGTTCCCTTTTCTGTGAATCCCTGACAACATTTGTTATTTATTTTTTGGCTTCTTTCATAATAGGCTTTCTAACAGGGGTGAGACAATATCTCATTGTGTTTTTGACTTATATTTCCCTGATGATTAGTGATGTTGAACATTTTTTTCATATGCTTGTGGCCATTTGTATGTCTTCTTCTGAGAAATGTCTGTTTAGTCATTTGCTCATTTTAAATTCAGATTATTTGTTTTGTTGCTGTTGAATTGTTTAGGCTCCTTGTACATTCTGGGTATTAATCTCTTGTTGGATGAATAGTTTGCAAATATTTTTCCCATTCTGCCAGTTGCCTCTTTGCTCTGTTGGTTGTTGCCTTTGCTGTGCAGAAGCTCTTTTAGTTTGCTATAATCCCATTTGTGTATTTTTGCTTTTGTTTCCTGTGCAAACAGGAAGTCATCTCCATAAAATTTTTGTCTAAACCAATGTCTTCTACTGATGCCCTATTCTTACCTCTAGTAGTTTCATGGTCTTGGGTTTTACATTACAGTCTTTAATCTATTTTGAGTCGATTTTGGTGTATGGTGAGAGATATGGGTCTAGTTTCTTTCTTCTGCACATGGACCTCCAGTTTCCCAGCACCATTTATTGAAGAGGCTGTCCTTTCCCCAATAATACTCTTGGCACATTTGTCAAAAATCAGTTGGGTGTAGATACCTGGCTTTATTTCTGGGTTCTCCATTCTGTATGATTGATCCATACATCTGTTTTTATGCCAGTGCTATGCTATTTTGATTATTATAGTTTTGTAGTATATTTAGAAGTCTGACTGTATAATAACTTCAGCTTTGTTCTTCTTGCTCAGAATTGCTTTGGCTATTTGGGGTCTTTCGTGGCTTCATACAAATTTCAGGATTGTTTTATCTACTTCAGTGAAGAATGTCATTGGTGTTTTGATAGGGATTGCCTTGAATCTGTAGATTACTTTTGGTAGTATGGTCATTTTGATAACATTAATTCTCCCAATTTATGAACATGAGATGTCTTTCCATTTCTTTGTGTCCTCCTTAACTTCTTTCATCAGTGCTTTGTAGTTTTCACTGTAGAGAATTTTCATTTCCTTGATTAAATTTATTCCTAGGTATTTTCTGGTTTTGGTAGCTACCGTAAAAGGGATTGTTTTCTTTTTTTCTTTTTCAGCTAGTTCATTGTTGGTATATAGAAATGCTACTGATTTTTTTTATGTTGATATTGTATCCTGCAACTCTACTGAATTTGTTTATCAGTGCTAAGAGTTTTGTGGTGGAGTCTCTAGGTTTTTCTATATATGAGATCATGTCATCTGCAAACAGGGACAATTCGACATCCTCTTCTCTAATTTTGATGCCCTTTATCTCTCTTGCCTAATTTCCTTGGCTAGAACTTCTAGTACTATGTTAAATAAGAACAGTAAAAATAGGCATCCTTGTCTTGTTCCTGCTCTTAGAGTAAAAGCTTTCAACTTTTCCCCATTCAGGATGATGTTAACTGTGGGTTTGTCATATATGGCCTTAATAATGTTGAGATACTTTCCTTCCATATGTAATTTGTTGAGAGTTTTTATCATGAACAGATGTTGAATTTTATCAAATTCTTTTTCTATAGCTAATGAGATGATCACATGGTTTTTGGCCTTCATTTTGTTGATGTGGTTCATCACATTTATTGATTTGCATATGTTGAACTATCCTTGCATTCCTGTGATAAATCCCACTTGATCATGGTATATGATCTTTTTAATATGCTGATGGATTTGGTTTGTTAGTATTTTGTTGGAAATTTTTTCATGTATGTTCATCAGGGATATTGGCCTGTAGTTTTCTTTTTTTTTTTTTTTTTTTTTGTGTTCTTGTGTAAGATTAGTATCAGAATGATCCTAGCCTCATCAAATGAGTTTAGAAGAATTCCCACTTCTTCAATTTTGGAATAGTTTAAGAAGAATTGCTATTAATTCTTGAAAAGTTTGATAGAATTCAGCAGTGAAGCCATCCAGTCCTGAGCTTTTCTTTGTTGTGAGATTGCTGATTAGTTATTCAATCTCATTACTTGTTATTGGTCTGTTTAGATTTTCTGTTTCTTCTTGGTTCAGTCTTCGCATGTTGCATGTGTCCAGAAATTTATCTGTTTTCTCTAGGGTTTCCAATTTGTTGGTACATACTTGTTCATAATAGGTCTAAAGATTCTTTGTGTTTCTGAGGTATCATATGTAATGTTTCCTTTTTTCATTTCTGATTTTATTTATTTGGGTCTTCTCTCTTTTTTTAGTTAGTATAGCTAATGCTTTTTGAAAAAAGCAACATTTTGTTTCATTAATCTACTGTATAATTTTTTGGGTTTCTACTTCATATAGTTCTGCTCTGATCTTTATTATTTTGCACCGTCTACTAATTGTGGAATGTTTTTGCGTCTCTAGCTCCCTGAGGTGTGATGTTAGGTTGTTTATTTAAAATCTTTCAACTTTATTTTTTCATTTTTTTCAAATTTTACTTCTCAGTATACATTGTAGTTGATTTTCATGCCACTTTACCTGTTCCTCTCAACCTCCTCTTCCCCCCCCCGACCCCATAATATATGTTCACTTGACTTAAAAAGTTCAAGGAATTTTTGTGATTGTTGTGTCTTCTTCCCCCCTACACTTTGTTTGTTTGTGTGTTTATTTATTTATTTATTTATTTATTTATTTATTTATTTATTTATTTATTTATTTATTTATTTATTTATTTATTTATTTATTTATTTATTTATTTATTTATTTATTTATTTATTTATTTATTTATTTATTTATTTATTTATTTATTTATTTATTTATTTATTTATTTATTTATTTATTTATTTATTTATTTATTTATTTATTTATTTATTTATTTATTTATTTATTTATTTATTTATTTATTTATTTATTTATTTATTTATTTATTTATTTATTTATTTATTTATTTATTTATTTATTTATTTATTTATTTATTTATTTATTTATTTATTTATTTATTTATTTATTTATTTATTTATTTATTTATTTATTTATTTATTTATTTATTTATTTATTTATTTATTTATTTATTTATTTATTTATTTTTAGCTTCCACAAATAAGTGAGAACATGTGGTATTTCTCTCTCTGTGCCTGACTTGTCTCACTTAATATAATTTTCTCTAAGTCCATCCACGTTTTTGCAAATGGTAGTATTTCATGTTTTTTTTTAATAGCAGAGTAGTACTCCATTGTGTAGATATACCACATTTTCCTTATCTGCTCATCTGATGATGGACATTTGGGCTGGTTCCAACTCTTGGCTATTGTAAATAGTGCTTCAATAAACATTGGAGTACAGGTATCCCTTCAGCATGATGATTTCCATTCCTCTGGGTATATTCCCAACAGTGGAATAGCTAGGTCATATGGTAGATCTATCTGTAATTGTTTGAGGAACCTCCATACCATTTTCCATAAAGGCTGCACCATTTTGAAGCCCCACCAACAGTGTATGAGTATTCCTTTTTCTCTGCAACCTCTCCAGCACTTATCATTCTCATTCTTTTGGATATTGGCCATCCAAACTGGAGTGAGATGGTATCTCAAAGAGGTCTTGATTTGCATTTCCTGGATGCTGAGTGAGGTTGAGCATTTTTTTATGTGTCTGTTGGCCATCCATATATCTTCCTTTGAGAAATGCCTATTCAGCTCCTTTGCCCATTTTTTTCCCCTTTTTCTTTGCCCATTTTTTGATTGGGTTATTTGTTTTTTTGCTGTAAAGTTGCTTGAGTTCCTTGTATATTCTGGACATTAATCCTTTGTCAGATGTATATTTTGCAAATATTTTCTCCCATTCTGTTGGTTGTCTTTTTGCTCTGTTACTTGTTTCTTTTGCTGTGCAGAAGCTTTTTAGTTTGATATAACCCTATTTGTTTATTTTTCCTTTAGTTGCCTGTGCTTTGGGGTCCTTATTCATGAAGTCTGTACCTACTCCTACTTCCTGGAGTGTTTCCCCTATGACCCATTGGTCATTTAAGAGCATGTTGTTTAACTACCATGTACTTGGACAGTTTCCAAAGTTTCTCTTGTTACTGATTTCTAGTTTTATTGTGTTGTGATCTGAAAAGATACTGATATGTTTTTAATTTTTTAAAATTTCTTGAGACTTGATTTGTGGCCTAACATATGGCCTATCCTGCAGAATGTTCCATGTGCTGAAGAGAAAAACGTGTGTTCTGCAGTGTTAGATGAAATGTTCAATAAATATCTGTAAGGTCCATTCGATCTAGAGTGCAGTTTAAATCCAATGTATCTTCGTTGATTTTCTGTCTAGATGATCTGTCCAATGCTGAGAGAGGCATATTAATGTCCCTAATTACTATTATATTGGGATCTATCTGTCCCTTTAGATCCAATAATATTTGGGTTTTTTTTGTTTTTTGTTTTTCTGGAGTTTTTTTTTTTTTTTTTAAAGATGACTGGTAAGGGGATCTTAACCCTTAACTTGGTTTTGTCAGCACCATGCTCACCCAGTGAGCTAACCAGCCATCCCTATATAGGGATCCAAACCCATGGCCTTGGTGTTATCAGCACCACACTCTCCCGAGTGAGCCACGGGCTAGCCCCAAGATCCAATAATATTTGGATCTTGGGTTTTTGTTGTTGTTGTTGGTTAGGGAAAGACACTATTTCCCCTTTATTAGCTGAGCTGGGTGGATTAGTCTGTTTCTGTTGTTTATAACAGAATACCTGAAACTGGGTAATTTATAAGAAAATGAAATTTATTTCATATAGTGTTAGAGGTGGGGAAGTCCACAGTCCAGGAGATGCATCTGGTTAGGGCTTTCTTCTGGGCAGGAACTCTATACAGGGTCCCACAGTGACCAGCATATTACATGGTGAGATGGCAAGAGCTCTTTCATGGGCTCTCATAGGAAGAAGTGATATTTTAGACCTGAGTTCAAAGTTCATGTTTGAACTTTCAAAATTCTAGACTCTAGGCTTCATCAAAGAGATTAGCAAAAAATTGAAAGTATGTCAATGTAATAGAAAATCTCACTTATTAAGAAAAAAAACATAGTTGATAGGAACATTTGGGAATAGCCATATGATGTGATAAATTGGGAAGAGCAATATGAGCTCATCACTTAAAAAATAACTATCTTTTTCGCCTCTATCTCTAAAAACAACAGCATTTTGGCCCATCACCTCTCTCATGTATACCGAAAGTTAATATTAAAGATTTCCTATTAAGGTCAACTTTTTGTATTTATGATTATCTTTTTATATACTTTATGTTAATTCTTTTCTTTTGTTTATTCTTACCTACTCATGACCTTTCATGGACTCAACGTTTTTTTTCTTCTTTTTGTCTTTTTTACTGACCGGTAACGGGATCGCAACCCTCAGTGTCGTGCCCATACTGGGGACCGGCAACGGGATCGCAAACCTCGGTGTTTCACCCACACCGCGCTCAGCCAGTGAGCGGGAACCGGTCTCCACATGAGATCCAAACCCTTGGCGGGAGCGCCGCTGTGCTCCCAAGTGGCGCACTCTCCAGTATGCCACCGGGCCGGCCCGTGGACTCAACTTTTTAAATCAATTCTTTAAATAATAATTACTAATATTATTTATTTTTCTGCTCAAATTGTTACAGTTTACCAATGGGAATACTTCATGCTCTTTCCTCTTACTTACCATCCTTCCTTCCTTCCTTCCTTTTCTCTCTTTAGTGTTTTTCCTGAAATGTACTCCTTTCATAAGTCACCTACACATGAATTCCTGTGTCAGATTCTGCTTCTACAGAACCCAATAAATGACATATTGGTATGAGGTATGGGCCAGGAAGTGGACTTTAAGGATGGTATTCAGAGGTTGAATCACTGGCTGGCCAGATGTCAATGAGTACCCCATTGCTGATGATAGGTGGACTATTGATAGTTCCTGGTATGCCGAAGCAGTAAAATCGTTAAGGCTTTCCAACTGGTTAACTGAAACATGATTGACTGGAAGGAGGTGCACTGGCTAGTGCAATATCTCTGTCATTTGAGAAGGCTGGGGAAAGTAGTATTATAAAGATTGTGGAATTGCATAGCTGTTGCTGAACACTATCAATGCTTTAAAGTGAAAAAAAATGATAAGCTAAGGAGGATTATTCATCAATTCAAAGCTAAGTGTGAATCTTCCATAAGTAGCATTTAAGAAACCCTCATCTGCTCAGGATCTATTCTTAAGAGAAGCAGAATTTTAGCAAATACTGTATTCTCAACCCTAGTAAGTCCCCTATGCCAAAGTCAGGCCCCTGAGATAGGAGGAATGAGACCCTGAGACTTGGGTTAAGGATTCTGAATAGACTCACTTTGAGACTTTGAAACCCAGGTATGCCTGAACCATCTGGGCCTGCAGAAATGGCTCACTTGTTCTTGTTAGATGATGGGTGCTGCTTTGCTGGAAGAATATACAGAAGTTTCAAATAGGCAGGTGACTTACAAGACAATGTTTGACCATCTCAGGATCTTTTACCGACTTCTGTCTTGGCAACCAGACTAATAACTAAGGGTCAAATATCAATATGATGTAGGAGATTCAGGTCTGCTAAGGGAGGAGATAAATGAGCTACAAATTATTTGTAGGACCTCAATAACATGCATTGACAAGAACCAGGAAGTTTATCCTGAGAATGTGATATTACAGGAACAGAGCAGAAAGTAAAATGAGAGTTTGTTGATCTAGGGGCACTCTCCCATGACATTGGGCTTAACACCCTGGCAAGGATCTTGACATCCAATTCTAATAAGCTGCTGACATGGCTCAGAAGCTTAGAAAAAGCAAAAGAAATGAAAAATTCAATATCTAACTGTATAAGTCTGCTTCTGTTGCTTATAACAAAATACATGGAACTGAGTGATTTATAAAGAAAACAAAACTTATTGTTTACAGTTTCTGAGGCTGGGAAGTCCAAAGTCCATTTGGTGGTGGCAACAGTGACCCAGGGGTCTCACATTGCAAGACAGTGGAAGCAGAGAGAGCAGAGAGACAGAAAGACTCTCCTCTCTCTTCTTTTAAAGCCGTCAGAACCACGCCCCTGACCACTATTTTTAATCCATTCATTACTGCGTGGTCCTAAAATCTAATCATCTCCCTAAGGTCCCACCTTTCAATTGCCATAATAGGATTTCCTACCCTTCCAACAGTCACAGTGGGGGCCAAGTTTCTAATACATAAAACTTGGGGACACAATTCAAGCTTCAGTGAGTTTGGGGGGTACAAAATTCAATCCACTACACTAATTAATTATGTTCCTTGGTAGGGCCATTAGGACATTCCAATTACCAAGGCACTGAGGAGTACAATGGTGAGAGTTGGCAGCAGCAGCATGGAGAGTCTCAGTAGTAACCATTCTCTAGAAGAAGGGATTGACAGTAAAAGATTCTGTAATAGAACTAGGCTCCCTAATATCAATGATATAATCCTGGAATAAGAGTATCTAAGGGGCAGAAGCAAAGCAGGTATAATTACCCTCTTTGGCAGCAAAGTTGGAATAGCAGCCATGGAAGCTTTGGCCCGTAGTGATCTATGAAGATGGGTAATAGAACATGACGTGTCCAGGAACAAGATAGATAGGGATCCGACAAGAGTATTGTTCAATATATACAATCAAAAGCGATATACATTACTGGATGAGCAAAAGATTGAGGTCAGCTGCCCCAGAGGAAAGACATAATCCCTTGCCTAGCTTCCAGACCTGAGGCAGTTCTCAAATCTAGAGCCCATCAACTGAAAGAGAGGCCAGATCATCTGAGGAAGAACACTGCAACACCATGGCAAATGTGTATCATAGTGATTTTTCCAGTCCTTCCCCAAAAGGACCCTGGTCATTTTTTCAGGTAACCATAAACTAGGGAAAAGAAATATATTTTTTAATGATGTTGGATATCAGGTCTGAGTTGAACACTAGTACCCAATGATGTGTTATCATGACAACCGTGTTAGAATAAAGGAGGAAGTCAGGTAATAAATAGAGTCTTGGTCATCTTCCTGGCACCTAAATGCATAATTGGAATGAGTATACTCAGCAATTGGCAGAATCCTCACATTAGTTTCTTGAACTATGAATGAAGAGCTACTATAGCTGAAAAGGCCCAATGAACCCTTAAACTGGCCTCCTCATTCTTGGAAGATTGTAAAATCAGAAACAATACTGCTTCTAGGGGGAATGGCAGTGATTAGTACCATCCTCAAAGACTTGAATAATACAAACTTGGTTGTACCCATCATATCCCCGTATAATTGTCTAGTCTGACCTCTAAAATACAAGGTGGATGTCTTAGACCATTTGAACTGCTATAACAAAATACCATAGACTGAGTGTCTTATAAACAACAAACTGTGAGAAATTTATTTCTCATAGTTCTAGAGGCTGGGAAGTTCAAGATCAAGGTACCAGAAGGTGTCTGGGGAGAGTTTGCTTCCTAGTTTACAGACAGCCATCTTCTCACTGTATCCTCACACAGTGGAAGAGGTGAAGAAGCTCTCTGGAGTCTCCTTTGTAAGGGCATTAATCTCATTCATGAGGGCTCCGCAATCATGACCTAATCACCTATCAGTGGCTCTACCTCCTAATACCATCACATTGGGGATTAGGTTTCAACCTATGAGTTTTGTGGAGATGTAAACAATCAGTCTATGGTAGTGGATAATATCTCATACTCAACTAAGTAGCAATCCTTATTGCAGTTGCTTCAATGGATAAGGTCTCTATTATGGCAAATTAACACAGCCCTGGTAAGTGATATGGGCCTTGAAATCTGGAAAATGTGTTGTTTTCAATACCTAGCAGATAGGAGAAGCATAAGCAGTTGGCCTTTACAGAGGATGGACAACAGTATAAATGAAGGTTCTTGTCCCAAGGCTAAGTTAACTCTCCTACTCTATGTCATAATATAGTTCGAAAACACCTGGGCCATTTAGACTTCACTTAGAACATTACACTGTTCTGTGACATTAAAGAGATCATGTTAGTTGGACCTAATGAGTGAAAAATAACAATACTCTGGATGCCTTGGTAAGACTCATGCACTGCAGAGTGTAGGAGACAACCTCATGAAGGTTCAAGTCTACCACATCAGTGACATTCTTAAGAGTCCAATGGTCTGGGGCTTGCTGAGACTTCTGCTCCAAGTTAAATATTATCATCTATTTCAGGTGTTGGCTTACATTTCCTGCCAAAAGTGCCCAAAGTGCCTCAGCCATCACCACTATACAAGGATCACTGTTTCAGACCAAGTGAGTTATTTTACAAATGAGGTGTGGTGGTTGACCTATAACATGGGGTTCACTGGTCCTATCACATACTGCACCACTCAAAACATGCAGGACTGGTAGAGAGGTGGTACAGACTTTTGAGAGCACAGCATTGTATGAGGATGGGGCACTATCCTTCAGAATAGGATTGGCATCTTAATCCATGACCATGGTATACTGCTATTTTCCAAAGATGGAAACTCAGGGTATAGCTTTTCTTAATAGCACTGTAAGTGAGTCCTGCCCCTGGAAATTCATGCTCTGAAGACACAGAGGTTCTAGCTTGCATTGGAAAAATGTTTCCAAAAAGGGACACAGTAATAAGAGTCTCATTAAACTTTAAACTATGGCTACCACCTGGTCATGTCAGATTCCTTGTGTCAAGAGGCTAGCAGGCAAGTATCCCCACACTGGCAGGATAATTGACTTGGATGAGGCAGGCCTGCCGTTATGCAATGGGAGAGAAAGACCACTTAGCCTTTAGTTGATTCACTGGAATGTCTCTTGATAACTCCCCTGGCCAATTTTGATGGTAAATGGACAAATGCAGCAACCACAGGCCTAATAAAGACATGATAACTAGGAGCTCAGACCCTGAAGGGTAAGAATCTGGATAATCCCATAAGACAAGTCATCTATGCTGGCAAAAGGGGTAGTTGAATGTGAAGGAGATATAGAATGTGTGGGAAAGGAAGGGGGTGATGAATTTTCAGTTACAGCCTCAGGATCAAATGCAATGGTGTGACTCGGAATATTCCCCACTGACCTTCTTTTTGTAAATTCTCCAGGAAGGAAAGAGTAACCAGAATCCAGGTTAAGTTTTTTCTAAATGGGGTGAAATTATTACATGAAGCAAGTGAATACAAGTGGTACAAAGGGTAGACTATAGAGGATGCTGTGATGTATTTGTTCAAATATCCCCTGAAGAGTTGAGGTACTTCCTCAGCTTCTGGGAGTACTGAATGCTTACAGTTCACAGCTGAGTCTTCTTCTCTCAGCTGAAAGGTAATGACTTGCCCGAGATTGCACACTCTCTCCGGTGGGCAGCCCACAACCAAAGACTGGTTGGTGCAAGGCCCAATTCCCTTGCCCCAATTCAGGACAAGTCTGAAGGGCCATCCTAGCTCCAAGAACCTTGTTGCATCAGCTGAGGCTATCATTGCAACAGCACTGCAATTCTCCTCCATCTGCTTCCCTCACTCTCTTACAGGTAATGTTTCTGAGAGTACTTCCCATTAACCTCCTCCATGCAAATCTCCATCTGTCTTAGTTAGCTCAAACTGCTATAACAAAGTACCATAGACTGGGTGGCCTACAAACAGTAAAAATTTATTTCTCACAGTTCTGGAGGCTGAAGTCTGAGATCAAGGTGCCAGCATGGTCGGATTCTGATGAGGGCCCTCTTCCAGGATGCAGATTGCCGCTTCTCATTGTATCTTCACACAGAAGAAAGAGAGCTGGCTAGCTCTATGGTCCCTCCTTGTAAGGAAATTCCATTCATGAGGGTGCCACCCTCATGACCTAATTACTTCCTAAAAGCCCCACCTCCAAATACCATCACACTGGGATTAGGGTTTCAACATGAATTTTGGAAAGACACAAACATGCAGTCTATTGTACCATCTCAGAGTTTGTTTCCCAGAAAACTCAACCTAAGACCATATCACATCCACTAAACAAGTTGAGATTGTGGGAATATGGTGTATAATTTATCATTGCCATAAACTAGCAAACGACAAGTACCCTGAGAGGAAAAGAAAGTACTGCTTCAACTATACAAATTGTTATATCATGGTGCACCGGGAGGCCATGATAGCTCCGGACTGGTGGTATTCAGATAAAATCCAAACAATCTTCATAAATATAAAGAAATGGATTTTAAGTTGAGGAATTAGTATTAAATGAAACACATGAAGTCAAATCCCTGTAACCTAAATGGATATATCCTATAAAACAGTCATATAGTACTTTGAATCCAAACTTATACATATTAAGTAATATTTCTCAACTACAAAGAATGAATCATTAGTATTCAAATACATGGTACTCATTTTCACATTGTTTATGTCTTTTAAGCATTATGTTATAATAAACATGCAATTGAGTGGCAGCTGAGCCATGTATAAATTTATTGTCCAATGATACTGAAATAATCGTCTTTCATAAGAATGGTAAAAACCTGGAACCAATCTAAATGTCTAATCAGGAAACTAAATAAATTATGGTACATTATATCATCATTAGTGACAATATGAGTAGATTTACATTATTGACATAGAAAGATGTGATACATAGTATCATTAAGTGACAGAGCAGCCTGCAAAGTAATATTGTGGAATGACTTTATTTTTATGAATAATTTATGTTCAGGTAAATACACGTGAAGAATGCTGAGTGAAAGTACATTAAAATGTTAATCATTAATAATTATAATTATTATCTGCTGTGCTTCAGTGTCCTATCCAGTGCTCCAGCCAACTTCTAATGACTACCTGTGTTGACAGCGTTTTATTCCAGAAATGTGGAAGATAGCTCTGCTGTGAGCAGGCTGAAAACGCTGAGGAAGTAGCTCACCCCTGAGGTGGCATAATTCTGAAGTTTTTATCTTGCAGTATCTCCCGGTGTTTATCCATAAGATTTCTCTCCAGTCACCCACTGTGATAGCTGGCTTAAGAACATACTCTTCGTTGGCTGGATTCTCTTATATCATCTCCCTCCTTCCCTCAATTTTTCTGCATTTCCCAAATAATGTTTGCACTCAAATCCTAGTCTGCTAGTGGGCATACTCAAACTCAGATACTTATCTGTAATTTTCAAGTACTTCGACAAATAATTAAAAATTTATGTAGAAAGTTGATAATTTTTTTTTTCTGTCTTTTCCGTGACCGGTAAGGGGATCACAACCCTTGGTGTGGTGTCGCCCACACCACGCTCAGCCAGTGAACGCACCGGCTAGTCCTATATAGGATCCGAACCCGTGGCGGGAGCGTCGCTGAGCTCCCAGTGCCGCACTCTCCCGAGTGCGCCATGGGGCCGGCCCGATAAATGTTTTAAAACATTTTATATCAGATGTTTTATAAATTAAATGTATAAAAACATTTATAATCGGAAGAACAGTTAAGCGTTCATTCTGTGTCCTTTAATAAAGATATTTGACTCTAAGTTTTTTGTTTGGAATCTGTGATGGGGAAATGAAAATGACTTTCAAATATCTAAAGGGCTGGTAAGTGAAAGAAAAACTGGATGTATTCATCATGACACTGAAGAAAAAGAGGCTAGTGGGTGGAAGTTACAAGGAGAAAGATTTCTATTCAAATAAGAACTTTAAGACAGTTAAAGCTGCCCAAAAATTGAAATAAACTATTTCTGGGAAAAGAGCACTTCAGTCAGTGACAAGCGACAGTGGTTAAGCAGAGGCAGGGTGACCCCTTGACAGGGACAACCGGCCGCAAGGACCTTTGACATAACTTTCACCCTGGAGGGCTTCTAATTCTTGAGACTATTTCATCAAACTATTTGGCTGCCATGGAACTATTTATACTATTTATACTTTCTTACTAATGATACCTAGAGTATCGGATTATAGGGGACCATACACAAGGGTACTTCAATAAGTTCATGGAAAAATAGAATTAAAAGAAAATATGAATCTTTCCATGAACACTTTTTGAAGTACCTGCCTATTCACTACTGTACCTTCTGACATGAGTGAAGGGATCATTGTAACACCTTGTGCAAGAGGTAAATGTACATTCACAAGATGAAGAGGTAGAGAGAGATTTAGGATTCTGGATAAATCATTAAATTTGGGTCCGAAAATGTTGACTTCGATTTTCCCATTATTAACACTGGCTGGAGAGAGACCATGAAATAGATCTTGTTTTATATACTCATATCTAGCATTTGAAACATCTGAAATGTAAGCCAGAGACCATCAAGAAGTGGTCAGTTTGAACAAATAAAATAATTCATTATATGTCCTAAAACAAAAGGAAACAATACTTCTTCCTTGACTCTACATTATGAGAGAGTACAGAAATGGGAAGAAATAGCCAGTGTGTAATACTGTTGGATCCTCTAGTTTCCTAGCGTGGTTAAAGGAGATTGAAAAATATGGTATCATAAAAGTGGGGAAATGGGTAAGTAGGGAGCAGTTGGAATAAATGAAAGCGACAGGGGTGTTTGCTAGCAGCTTTGTTCTATCATCCCCATAAATTATATCAGATTTTCTAGATCACATGTATCATATACTTTGGTTTGGAAAATATGGCTCCATTTGTATGGCAATGAGATTTCTGGGTCATAAGACCCAGGACCATGTCCCTCTTTCACCATTAACCTGCTCATGATGCATCAACCTTGAGAAGGTGGCTTAATCTTTCTGAGCCTTAATTTCTCCATGTATAATGTGAAGCAGCACACTACATGATTTTATGATTTCCTTCCAGCATTAGCAGTTGTATTTCTACAAGGATGGTTCTCATCGCTACACAGGAGAGAGCACATACTCATCTACCAAAGAACCAAGGCTGTCTCACATGCTGTATCCCCAAACTGACTTAAGCCAGTTTGATTATTCCTGATTATTACACCCCACGGAAGCATCCAATGACTAGAGGTAGGTGAGGACTATTGGTTCCTCCTCCTACAATCTATTATGTGGATTTTATAATGAAGTCAAGTTCAAACTATGCCACACTTACACATTTCTTTTGGTGAGAAGAAATAAAAACAGTCATACAACCTGTAGTACAAGCTTGCTAAAGCCTCAGATTTCTGTTCTTTTAAATACTGGAGCAAGTAGTTTGCATAAGAGAATCACTCAAGGTAGATGCATCATGACTGAGCTAATCATCTAGTTGAAGCCAGGCCACAAAATCGATCTTAAGTGGCTATACAAAGGATTAATTGGAATTCTAAGCATGGAGTACCATTCCAAAGGGTAGAGACTAATGGGTTCACTGCATTTTTATACTGTGTCCCTGTTCATGCAGTTGTGGAAGAGCCAGTACAATATTCCTAGCCAATCAACATCTCTTATTATTTTACCTATGAAAAATAATCTCCAATGTATCATGCTAACTAACAAACCTGTGTTCATTAATGATATTAGGAATGCTGCCTGTGGAATGTGAGCTTTTTTTTTTTTTTTTTTTTTTGCATACCACTGATCTGTGTATATCCAACTCAATTAATTAGCTTTAGCTTTCCTAAGGTGCAGATTAAAATTATACACATATATCACACTGTCCATAATGAACTATTCTAAAGTAAATTACATGCATATAACAATATGATGACGGCTTCCAGGAAAGACTACTTCTTTTTTTTTTTTTCCTTTTTGTCTTTTTTTGTGACCGGCAACGGCTCGCAACCCTCAGTGTCGTGCCCGTACCAGACCGGGACTGGCAACGGGATCGCAACCCTTGGTGTTGTGCCCGCACCTCACTCAGCCAGTGAGCAGCCGGTCTGTACGTGGGATCCGAACCCTCAGCTGGAGCGTCGCTGCGCTCCCAAGCGGTGCACTGTAGCAGTGCGCCACCGGGCAGGCCCAGGAAAGACTACTTCTAAAATGCCGTGAGGTTGCACCACTGTTTATTGTTGTTAGGTAACGCCATGTGATATTCTTTTTCCCTCTCCTCTCTTTATCCTCTCTTTACCATTCTTCATCCAATTCTCTTTGCCATTCTTTTTACTATCCTTTTATTATCCATCACACCGTCCTCTGTTTACCATGTGATATTATTTCTTAATATCATTATGTACTGAATTAAGACATTAACTCCTTAGTGTCAATTATAGTAATATTCTTTTGTCCCCTTTGTTCATCCTTTACACGTATCTGGCAAAGCCCTGACTCAGGATTAATGAAACCATCTGCCTTCTTCATTCATATGCCTGGGCTTCTGAACATTGCTAGAGAAAATTATATAGTCTGTGCACTGGAGACTCTAGAAGTTCTTAGTCTCTAACTTCAGGTGGCCTTCAAGTTGCCTAGCAGCATTTCTATATGTACTACAAGACCTCTGTAATGCCCAGGAGAATAAGGAATCCTAACACAATGTGAAGTATCTCACTGCAATGAATGGCTGCAAAGATGGGTTGTGACTGGGCCACACAGCAACGCTTTCCCTCTCACCCTCTCCCTCCATGCTAAACCCTTCCAAGCTACCACCACTTCTGCACAACCGCAAGGGCTTTCTTGCTTCCCATATTTGCCCCCTAATGTCTATTCTCTACATAGCAGCCAGAGTAAGCTCTCAAAACTGCAAAGCAGACCAGATAATCCCCCACTTACTCTTGATGGCTTCCTGCCATACTTAAAACGCTCTTCTTATGAAGGCCTGTCAGAACCCACATGACCTGGCTGCTGCCCAGTCTTACTACACCTCTGTCCACACTGGCATTCTTGCTGATCCCTAAGCCTAAAGCTCAGGCCCGCCCCTTTTGCATTTGCTGTTCCCTCTGTTTGGAACCTTCTTCCTGAGAGTTTGACATGGTTCACCCCCTCACTCCATTCAGGTCTCTGCTCATATGTCACCTTCCTCAACCTCCCTACCTGTCCTCTTTCTTGTACCATCAGCCTGAACACAGAGAAATACCAGTGCTTGAGCTTTTACTTACTGCTGTATAAGGGAATTTTCGCAAGTTATATACTTCCATGTTCTGTTCCTTATTGTCTCGTTGGGTCTGCAGCACACTTACACATGGAAAGATAGACATATCTTTGTATCCTTCAGAAGGATTGATAAAGCAACAGTCTAGAATGGCAAGAGGGACATGGAGAGTAGGGAGGAGAGATGCTTACCTACTTTTGCCCATGCAGGCCTTGGATTCTTTTATCTCTTTAATATTTATTTATTTTTAAAATTTACATATAGTAAAATTCACTCTTTGTGATGTGCACTTTCACAAATTTTGACATATGCCTATAGTCATTTATCAACCCCCATAATCAAGATATAAAGCAGTTCCATCTATCACCCCTCAAATTTCCTAATGCAGCCCCTTTGTGGTCACCTCTTTTCCCACCCCCAATCCCAACCCCAGGCGACCACGGGATCTGTTCTCCGTTGCTATAGTGTTTAGGCCCTAGAATTTTGATTATATCCATTATTTGAGGTCCAGCCAATCCTAATCTCTGCAGGCATCATTTGAATCGGAACTTGATGATAGCAAAATAATTAGCTGAGCTTGACTGAAAGTGTTAACTTAAGCATACATACATTTAATAAAATAATCGTGAGCTTTTATGGGAATGTGATATAGGTTCTCACAGCAAAACCTTAGCTGGGGGCTTAGAAGAATAATTTCTATCCTGGCCTGACTTTGCTCAGACGGCTCCTCTCCTATTTTGCTGGGTTCTGCTGATATTCTTTCCAATATCTGTACTTGCCCCTCATAAATTGCCTCTTTATGTAATGTTCTTAATACCAGTTGCAGTATTGTTCTTTTAAAAATATACCAATATCCAAACTTCCTTTTATGCACTGGATCATTGTCACTGAATTACTGAAGGTTACTGTCTTTCATGATCTCTGCAAAATGCCAGCTGCCTATTAAGTTCCTGCAGCTCCCAGTGTCTTTCTGTCTCAGTCCTGCATTCTGAATCTGTACTCCTGGCTCAGACACCAGTTCCTTCTTAACCTACATGTTCTGTACCCTGCCTATGGTCTAACACATATGTGTTTTGAGTGTGCCCTGGAACAGGAGGGTTTAAGTGTCAACATCCAACTTCCAGCCTGTTTACTACAACCCTGTCGTAGTCCTGTTTGACCATTTAATATCCACTAATCATTCACATCTACTGGAAACTCTGATCCATGAATTACATGGTGGACTTGAATTTCCCAGTAGTACAAAATAAAAAGTAGGAATAACAAGAAAGCTCACAGGTTAGTTCTTGTGCCTGCAACAGCTGCAGCACCAACACCAGAGGTTAACACATCTGGAAGGTTGCAATTGCAAAGTTTGATGATTCACAAATTGGCATAGGCCTTGTCTCGTGTATTAGAGGGGCTACACTGGGTTCTAGCTGTGCATTCACCTTGGAGGCCACTTTATTTCCTAGTTCCAGCTGCTCCTTCAAGATCCTTGAGGGAGATATATGTCCAGGGATAGGGGCAAAGGAAAACAAAGCAACCCTTTAGTTGTAGACTAGGATGGCTGTATGACCTGGTTTGCCAGGAGAATGCTGGTTGTCAAGTTAATTATTAACAACACTTTTTTTACTCCTAAGTGTATCCATTTTGATGATAAATTACATGGCGACGCTGGTTATATACAGCATAAATATACAACATGGAACTCTCTCTATTCCCCACAGCTCTGGAGGGAATATGGAACCATCAGAAACTAGACAGAAAAGGAAAGGGGCTAAAGAAAGGGATCAAAGTCATTCCTAGTATTGACAAGTAAAATTAGCAGCCAGAATTTTTCAATATTTCTCATAGTAGAAACAACTCTAAAAGGAGTTCTTAGGGTGGAATTTGAGTTTTCACAAATTTAGAGACTAAGGACAAAGAGTAAGCCCCTGAAATGAGACAGTGACATCGCCAAGAAGAAATGTAGTTAAGTAAGAAAGAGATGCAGGAAAGCCGTGCAGATTGGACCAGAACAGAGACCAATTCCCTTAGCCAAAAATGTCTGAAGGAGGAACTGAAAGATGATGTTGGAACTAATTATTATTATTATTAGCCACAAAACAAGTCATAATACATTTAAAAAGACTAAGATATTAGGAATTATGTTCTCTGACCACAATAACAGAGGGAAATTTAGAAAATTCACAAATGTGTGGAAATTAAACAACACTGCCCTAAAGAAACAATGGGTAAAAAGAAAAATCACAGAGAAATTAGAGAGTACTTTGTGATAAAAAATGAATGTGCAACATAGCAAAATTTATAGGATTCATGCAAAATTTATAGGGCTCATGCAGTGCTTAGAGGAAAATTTATACTTATAAACAATTATATTAAAAATAAGAAAAATAATTATATTAAAAACAAGAAAAACAATTATATTAAAAAGAGGGAAAATCTAAAATGAGTGATGTGAATTTCTACCTTAAGAAAATAGAAAAAGAAGAGAAAACTAAGACAAAAGCAAATACAGGTAGGAAATAACAAAGATTACAAATGAAATATATGAAATAGGGAAGTAAAAAACAAAACTAAAAGCTGATTCTTTAAAAAGATCAACTTTTAGGGCTGGCCCGGTGGCGCACTCGGTTGAGGTTGGCGCTTGGGAGCGCGGTGGCGCTCCCGCCGAGGGTTCGGATCCCATATAGAGATCAGTCCACTCACTGGCTGAGCGCGGTGCGGGCGCGACACCGAGGGTTGGGATCCTGTTGCCAGTTGCAGTACGGGCATGACACCGAGGGTTGTGATCCTGTTACTGGTCATGAAAAAAGACAAAAAGGAAAAATAAATAAATAAATAAATAAAATAAAATAAAAAGATCAACTTTTAAAAGAATCTTTAAAAATATTCTTTAGGGCCGGCCCGGTGGCGCACTGCTACAGTGCACCACTTGGGAGTGCGGTGGCGCTCCCGCCGAGGGTTCGGATCCCA
>NW_007727153.1:186806-218972 GCF_000696425.1 Galeopterus variegatus | reverse complement strand
TTTCTTTTTTTTTTTTTTTTTTCTTGTGTTCTTGTGTAAGATTAGTATCAGAATGATCCTAGCCTCATCAAATGAGTTTAGAAGAATTCCCACTTCTTCAATTTTGGAATAGTTTAAGAAGAATTGCTATTAATTCTTGAAAAGTTTGATAGAATTCAGCAGTGAAGCCATCCAGTCCTGAGCTTTTCTTTGTTGTGAGATTGCTGATTAGTTATTCAATCTCATTACTTGTTATTGGTCTGTTTAGATTTTCTGTTTCTTCTTGGTTCAGTCTTCGCATGTTGCATGTGTCCAGAAATTTATCTGTTTTCTCTAGGGTTTCCAATTTGTTGGTACATACTTGTTCATAATAGGTCTAAAGATTCTTTGTGTTTCTGAGGTATCATATGTAATGTTTCCTTTTTTCATTTCTGATTTTATTTATTTGGGTCTTCTCTCTTTTTTTAGTTAGTATAGCTAATGCTTTTTGAAAAAAGCAACATTTTGTTTCATTAATCTACTGTATAATTTTTTGGGTTTCTACTTCATATAGTTCTGCTCTGATCTTTATTATTTTGCACCGTCTACTAATTGTGGAATGTTTTTGCGTCTCTAGCTCCCTGAGGTGTGATGTTAGGTTGTTTATTTAAAATCTTTCAACTTTATTTTTTCATTTTTTTCAAATTTTACTTCTCAGTATACATTGTAGTTGATTTTCATGCCACTTTACCTGTTCCTCTCAACCTCCTCTTCCCCCCCCCGACCCCATAATATATGTTCACTTGACTTAAAAAGTTCAAGGAATTTTTGTGATTGTTGTGTCTTCTTCCCCCCTACACTTTGTTTGTTTGTGTGTTTATTTATTTATTTATTTATTTATTTATTTATTTATTTATTTATTTATTTTTAGCTTCCACAAATAAGTGAGAACATGTGGTATTTCTCTCTCTGTGCCTGACTTGTCTCACTTAATATAATTTTCTCTAAGTCCATCCACGTTTTTGCAAATGGTAGTATTTCATGTTTTTTTTTAATAGCAGAGTAGTACTCCATTGTGTAGATATACCACATTTTCCTTATCTGCTCATCTGATGATGGACATTTGGGCTGGTTCCAACTCTTGGCTATTGTAAATAGTGCTTCAATAAACATTGGAGTACAGGTATCCCTTCAGCATGATGATTTCCATTCCTCTGGGTATATTCCCAACAGTGGAATAGCTAGGTCATATGGTAGATCTATCTGTAATTGTTTGAGGAACCTCCATACCATTTTCCATAAAGGCTGCACCATTTTGAAGCCCCACCAACAGTGTATGAGTATTCCTTTTTCTCTGCAACCTCTCCAGCACTTATCATTCTCATTCTTTTGGATATTGGCCATCCAAACTGGAGTGAGATGGTATCTCAAAGAGGTCTTGATTTGCATTTCCTGGATGCTGAGTGAGGTTGAGCATTTTTTTATGTGTCTGTTGGCCATCCATATATCTTCCTTTGAGAAATGCCTATTCAGCTCCTTTGCCCATTTTTTTCCCCTTTTTCTTTGCCCATTTTTTGATTGGGTTATTTGTTTTTTTGCTGTAAAGTTGCTTGAGTTCCTTGTATATTCTGGACATTAATCCTTTGTCAGATGTATATTTTGCAAATATTTTCTCCCATTCTGTTGGTTGTCTTTTTGCTCTGTTACTTGTTTCTTTTGCTGTGCAGAAGCTTTTTAGTTTGATATAACCCTATTTGTTTATTTTTCCTTTAGTTGCCTGTGCTTTGGGGTCCTTATTCATGAAGTCTGTACCTACTCCTACTTCCTGGAGTGTTTCCCCTATGACCCATTGGTCATTTAAGAGCATGTTGTTTAACTACCATGTACTTGGACAGTTTCCAAAGTTTCTCTTGTTACTGATTTCTAGTTTTATTGTGTTGTGATCTGAAAAGATACTGATATGTTTTTAATTTTTTAAAATTTCTTGAGACTTGATTTGTGGCCTAACATATGGCCTATCCTGCAGAATGTTCCATGTGCTGAAGAGAAAAACGTGTGTTCTGCAGTGTTAGATGAAATGTTCAATAAATATCTGTAAGGTCCATTCGATCTAGAGTGCAGTTTAAATCCAATGTATCTTCGTTGATTTTCTGTCTAGATGATCTGTCCAATGCTGAGAGAGGCATATTAATGTCCCTAATTACTATTATATTGGGATCTATCTGTCCCTTTAGATCCAATAATATTTGGGTTTTTTTTGTTTTTTGTTTTTCTGGAGTTTTTTTTTTTTTTTTTAAAGATGACTGGTAAGGGGATCTTAACCCTTAACTTGGTTTTGTCAGCACCATGCTCACCCAGTGAGCTAACCAGCCATCCCTATATAGGGATCCAAACCCATGGCCTTGGTGTTATCAGCACCACACTCTCCCGAGTGAGCCACGGGCTAGCCCCAAGATCCAATAATATTTGGATCTTGGGTTTTTGTTGTTGTTGTTGGTTAGGGAAAGACACTATTTCCCCTTTATTAGCTGAGCTGGGTGGATTAGTCTGTTTCTGTTGTTTATAACAGAATACCTGAAACTGGGTAATTTATAAGAAAATGAAATTTATTTCATATAGTGTTAGAGGTGGGGAAGTCCACAGTCCAGGAGATGCATCTGGTTAGGGCTTTCTTCTGGGCAGGAACTCTATACAGGGTCCCACAGTGACCAGCATATTACATGGTGAGATGGCAAGAGCTCTTTCATGGGCTCTCATTATAAAGCCATCACTCTGCAAATATGATAACCCACTAAACCATTAACCCATTAATCCATGAATGAATTAATCTATTCATAAGGACAGAGTCATCATGATCCAGTCACCTCTTAAAGGCCCGATCTTTAAAATAACACAGCTGAAATTTCCTGCCTTCTTAACATTGTTTCTTGGAAGCTTAAGGGATGATGTTTAGCCTTTCTTCTTTTCTGGTATATGCACTTAAGGCTATCAATTTTCTCTAGGTCCTACTTTAACCACTTCTGACAATTTTAAGTCATATGTCCAATACCATCAGTTCAAATATTCTCTAATGTCTGTGACAATTTCTTCTGTGATCCATGAATTATTTAAATTTATTTGTATAAATCTCTTTGAATGTTTGAATCATAGGCTTTCCTTTCCATAGCCCTTCTTTCTCCTGCTATGTAGCCATTCTATTTTTCTTATTTCAATAGTCTTTTGGAAAGGCAAGTTGGAGCATTATATAGCATCTGGAACCTTGCAAGATAGATTGTCACCCTTAGGAGAAGATTAAAATAATCTCTCTGGAGTGCTATGATTAATTTTCCCTCATTCTCATCTGGCTGACAGTATTTGGAGTTAAGTAACTTGGGAGTTTACCCCATTAGGAATGCACATCCTACTAACTGCTGGGAAACAACAGCTGAAAGATTCAATTTTCTCTCTAGGAGCTGCCATTTTGGGTACAGCTACAGGAAGTTTCTTGAATGGTTCCCTTAAGAAAACCACATTTGTCCTTGTGGATTGTATTTCAGTCCAGTGTAACCCCTTGCTTATTTTCTTTTATGGTGGCTTTATAAAAAAGTACTGTACTGTCTGTTCAGGAATTCATTGCACTGGGCCAATGCTTAGGTGTGTTTATTTCCGTCACTCCCTAACACCACCAACTTTTCTACTGTACACAAGACCTTCTTTTTTTTTCTTTTTAATTAAGTAATAAATGCTCTGAACCATAATATTTGCTTTGATTTCTTTACTACAGATGGGTAGATGAAAGTTTGCAGTCGTGAGTAAAACAAATAGCCATAGAAAGGACAATTATTCTTAAGTTTTGACTTTTTAAAACCAGTTATCTCAGGATTGCACTTTCTAAACTAAGCAAAGATAGCCAGTCTCATTATTTACTAGCTGTGTGACCTTCTCACTTAACCTCTCTGAGCCTTTGTTTCCAAATCTGAAAAATGGGGGTAACAACTCTTTCTATCTCAGAAGGTTATTGTGAAATGTAAGAGTAATAAATATAAAGTATTAGGAGAGCTCCTGGCATAATTTAGTTATTATTTTCATGGGACCACAAGAGAAGTAACAACTGATCACAGTGTCAAGTGAATAGGAAGAAGTGATATTTTAGACCTGAGTTCAAAGTTCATGTTTGAACTTTCAAAATTCTAGACTCTAGGCTTCATCAAAGAGATTAGCAAAAAATTGAAAGTATGTCAATGTAATAGAAAATCTCACTTATTAAGAAAAAAAACATAGTTGATAGGAACATTTGGGAATAGCCATATGATGTGATAAATTGGGAAGAGCAATATGAGCTCATCACTTAAAAAATAACTATCTTTTTCGCCTCTATCTCTAAAAACAACAGCATTTTGGCCCATCACCTCTCTCATGTATACCGAAAGTTAATATTAAAGATTTCCTATTAAGGTCAACTTTTTGTATTTATGATTATCTTTTTATATACTTTATGTTAATTCTTTTCTTTTGTTTATTCTTACCTACTCATGACCTTTCATGGACTCAACGTTTTTTTTCTTCTTTTTGTCTTTTTTACTGACCGGTAACGGGATCGCAACCCTCAGTGTCGTGCCCATACTGGGGACCGGCAACGGGATCGCAAACCTCGGTGTTTCACCCACACCGCGCTCAGCCAGTGAGCAGGAACCGGTCTCCACATGAGATCCAAACCCTTGGCGGGAGCGCCGCTGTGCTCCCAAGTGGCGCACTCTCCAGTATGCCACCGGGCCGGCCCGTGGACTCAACTTTTTAAATCAATTCTTTAAATAATAATTACTAATATTATTTATTTTTCTGCTCAAATTGTTACAGTTTACCAATGGGAATACTTCATGCTCTTTCCTCTTACTTACCATCCTTCCTTCCTTCCTTCCTTTTCTCTCTTTAGTGTTTTTCCTGAAATGTACTCCTTTCATAAGTCACCTACACATGAATTCCTGTGTCAGATTCTGCTTCTACAGAACCCAATAAATGACATATTGGTATGAGGTATGGGCCAGGAAGTGGACTTTAAGGATGGTATTCAGAGGTTGAATCACTGGCTGGCCAGATGTCAATGAGTACCCCATTGCTGATGATAGGTGGACTATTGATAGTTCCTGGTATGCCGAAGCAGTAAAATTGTTAAGGCTTTCCAACTGGTTAACTGAAACATGATTGACTGGAAGGAGGTGCACTGGCTAGTGCAATATCTCTGTCATTTGAGAAGGCTGGGGAAAGTAGTATTATAAAGATTGTGGAATTGCATAGCTGTTGCTGAACACTATCAATGCTTTAAAGTGAAAAAAAATGATAAGCTAAGGAGGATTATTCATCAATTCAAAGCTAAGTGTGAATCTTCCATAAGTAGCATTTAAGAAACCCTCATCTGCTCAGGATCTATTCTTAAGAGAAGCAGAATTTTAGCAAATACTGTATTCTCAACCCTAGTAAGTCCCCTATGCCAAAGTCAGGCCCCTGAGATAGGAGGAATGAGACCCTGAGACTTGGGTTAAGGATTCTGAATAGACTCACTTTGAGACTTTGAAACCCAGGTATGCCTGAACCATCTGGGCCTGCAGAAATGGCTCACTTGTTCTTGTTAGATGATGGGTGCTGCTTTGCTGGAAGAATATACAGAAGTTTCAAATAGGCAGGTGACTTACAAGACAATGTTTGACCATCTCAGGATCTTTTACCGACTTCTGTCTTGGCAACCAGACTAATAACTAAGGGTCAAATATCAATATGATGTAGGAGATTCAGGTCTGCTAAGGGAGGAGATAAATGAGCTACAAATTATTTGTAGGACCTCAATAACATGCATTGACAAGAACCAGGAAGTTTATCCTGAGAATGTGATATTACAGGAACAGAGCAGAAAGTAAAATGAGAGTTTGTTGATCTAGGGGCACTCTCCCATGACATTGGGCTTAACACCCTGGCAAGGATCTTGACATCCAATTCTAATAAGCTGCTGACATGGCTCAGAAGCTTAGAAAAAGCAAAAGAAATGAAAAATTCAATATCTAACTGTATAAGTCTGCTTCTGTTGCTTATAACAAAATACATGGAACTGAGTGATTTATAAAGAAAACAAAACTTATTGTTTACAGTTTCTGAGGCTGGGAAGTCCAAAGTCCATTTGGTGGTGGCAACAGTGACCCAGGGGTCTCACATTGCAAGACAGTGGAAGCAGAGAGAGCAGAGAGACAGAAAGACTCTCCTCTCTCTTCTTTTAAAGCCGTCAGAACCACGCCCCTGACCACTATTTTTAATCCATTCATTACTGCGTGGTCCTAAAATCTAATCATCTCCCTAAGGTCCCACCTTTCAATTGCCATAATAGGATTTCCTACCCTTCCAACAGTCACAGTGGGGGCCAAGTTTCTAATACATAAAACTTGGGGACACAATTCAAGCTTCAGTGAGTTTGGGGGGTACAAAATTCAATCCACTACACTAATTAATTATGTTCCTTGGTAGGGCCATTAGGACATTCCAATTACCAAGGCACTGAGGAGTACAATGGTGAGAGTTGGCAGCAGCAGCATGGAGAGTCTCAGTAGTAACCATTCTCTAGAAGAAGGGATTGACAGTAAAAGATTCTGTAATAGAACTAGGCTCCCTAATATCAATGATATAATCCTGGAATAAGAGTATCTAAGGGGCAGAAGCAAAGCAGGTATAATTACCCTCTTTGGCAGCAAAGTTGGAATAGCAGCCATGGAAGCTTTGGCCCGTAGTGATCTATGAAGATGGGTAATAGAACATGACGTGTCCAGGAACAAGATAGATAGGGATCCGACAAGAGTATTGTTCAATATATACAATCAAAAGCGATATACATTACTGGATGAGCAAAAGATTGAGGTCAGCTGCCCCAGAGGAAAGACATAATCCCTTGCCTAGCTTCCAGACCTGAGGCAGTTCTCAAATCTAGAGCCCATCAACTGAAAGAGAGGCCAGATCATCTGAGGAAGAACACTGCAACACCATGGCAAATGTGTATCATAGTGATTTTTCCAGTCCTTCCCCAAAAGGACCCTGGTCATTTTTTCAGGTAACCATAAACTAGGGAAAAGAAATATATTTTTTAATGATGTTGGATATCAGGTCTGAGTTGAACACTAGTACCCAATGATGTGTTATCATGACAACCGTGTTAGAATAAAGGAGGAAGTCAGGTAATAAATAGAGTCTTGGTCATCTTCCTGGCACCTAAATGCATAATTGGAATGAGTATACTCAGCAATTGGCAGAATCCTCACATTAGTTTCTTGAACTATGAATGAAGAGCTACTATAGCTGAAAAGGCCCAATGAACCCTTAAACTGGCCTCCTCATTCTTGGAAGATTGTAAAATCAGAAACAATACTGCTTCTAGGGGGAATGGCAGTGATTAGTACCATCCTCAAAGACTTGAATAATACAAACTTGGTTGTACCCATCATATCCCCGTATAATTGTCTAGTCTGACCTCTAAAATACAAGGTGGATGTCTTAGACCATTTGAACTGCTATAACAAAATACCATAGACTGAGTGCCATATAAACAACAAACTGTGAGAAATTTATTTCTCATAGTTCTAGAGGCTGGGAAGTTCAAGATCAAGGTACCAGAAGGTGTCTGGGGAGAGTTTGCTTCCTAGTTTACAGACAGCCATCTTCTCACTGTATCCTCACACAGTGGAAGAGGTGAAGAAGCTCTCTGGAGTCTCCTTTGTAAGGGCATTAATCTCATTCATGAGGGCTCCGCAATCATGACCTAATCACCTATCAGTGGCTCTACCTCCTAATACCATCACATTGGGGATTAGGTTTCAACCTATGAGTTTTGTGGAGATGTAAACAATCAGTCTATGGTAGTGGATAATATCTCATACTCAACTAAGTAGCAATCCTTATTGCAGTTGCTTCAATGGATAAGGTCTCTATTATGGCAAATTAACACAGCCCTGGTAAGTGATATGGGCCTTGAAATCTGGAAAATGTGTTGTTTTCAATACCTAGCAGATAGGAGAAGCATAAGCAGTTGGCCTTTACAGAGGATGGACAACAGTATAAATGAAGGTTCTTGTCCCAAGGCTAAGTTAACTCTCCTACTCTATGTCATAATATAGTTCGAAAACACCTGGGCCATTTAGACTTCACTTAGAACATTACACTGTTCTGTGACATTAAAGAGATCATGTTAGTTGGACCTAATGAGTGAAAAATAACAATACTCTGGATGCCTTGGTAAGACTCATGCACTGCAGAGTGTAGGAGACAACCTCATGAAGGTTCAAGTCTACCACATCAGTGACATTCTTAAGAGTCCAATGGTCTGGGGCTTGCTGAGACTTCTGCTCCAAGTTAAATATTATCATCTATTTCAGGTGTTGGCTTACATTTCCTGCCAAAAGTGCCCAAAGTGCCTCAGCCATCACCACTATACAAGGATCACTGTTTCAGACCAAGTGAGTTATTTTACAAATGAGGTGTGGTGGTTGACCTATAACATGGGGTTCACTGGTCCTATCACATACTGCACCACTCAAAACATGCAGGACTGGTAGAGAGGTGGTACAGACTTTTGAGAGCACAGCATTGTATGAGGATGGGGCACTATCCTTCAGAATAGGATTGGCATCTTAATCCATGACCATGGTATACTGCTATTTTCCAAAGATGGAAACTCAGGGTATAGCTTTTCTTAATAGCACTGTAAGTGAGTCCTGCCCCTGGAAATTCATGCTCTGAAGACACAGAGGTTCTAGCTTGCATTGGAAAAATGTTTCCAAAAAGGGACACAGTAATAAGAGTCTCATTAAACTTTAAACTATGGCTACCACCTGGTCATGTCAGATTCCTTGTGTCAAGAGGCTAGCAGGCAAGTATCCCCACACTGGCAGGATAATTGACTTGGATGAGGCAGGCCTGCCGTTATGCAATGGGAGAGAAAGACCACTTAGCCTTTAGTTGATTCACTGGAATGTCTCTTGATAACTCCCCTGGCCAATTTTGATGGTAAATGGACAAATGCAGCAACCACAGGCCTAATAAAGACATGATAACTAGGAGCTCAGACCCTGAAGGGTAAGAATCTGGATAATCCCATAAGACAAGTCATCTATGCTGGCAAAAGGGGTAGTTGAATGTGAAGGAGATATAGAATGTGTGGGAAAGGAAGGGGGTGATGAATTTTCAGTTACAGCCTCAGGATCAAATGCAATGGTGTGACTCGGAATATTCCCCACTGACCTTCTTTTTGTAAATTCTCCAGGAAGGAAAGAGTAACCAGAATCCAGGTTAAGTTTTTTCTAAATGGGGTGAAATTATTACATGAAGCAAGTGAATACAAGTGGTACAAAGGGTAGACTATAGAGGATGCTGTGATGTATTTGTTCAAATATCCCCTGAAGAGTTGAGGTACTTCCTCAGCTTCTGGGAGTACTGAATGCTTACAGTTCACAGCTGAGTCTTCTTCTCTCAGCTGAAAGGTAATGACTTGCCCGAGATTGCACACTCTCTCCGGTGGGCAGCCCACAACCAAAGACTGGTTGGTGCAAGGCCCAATTCCCTTGCCCCAATTCAGGACAAGTCTGAAGGGCCATCCTAGCTCCAAGAACCTTGTTGCATCAGCTGAGGCTATCATTGCAACAGCACTGCAATTCTCCTCCATCTGCTTCCCTCACTCTCTTACAGGTAATGTTTCTGAGAGTACTTCCCATTAACCTCCTCCATGCAAATCTCCATCTGTCTTAGTTAGCTCAAACTGCTATAACAAAGTACCATAGACTGGGTGGCCTACAAACAGTAAAAATTTATTTCTCACAGTTCTGGAGGCTGAAGTCTGAGATCAAGGTGCCAGCATGGTCGGATTCTGATGAGGGCCCTCTTCCAGGATGCAGATTGCCGCTTCTCATTGTATCTTCACACAGAAGAAAGAGAGCTGGCTAGCTCTATGGTCCCTCCTTGTAAGGAAATTCCATTCATGAGGGTGCCACCCTCATGACCTAATTACTTCCTAAAAGCCCCACCTCCAAA
This sequence comes from Galeopterus variegatus, assembly GCF_000696425.1. Taxonomy (NCBI): domain Eukaryota; kingdom Metazoa; phylum Chordata; class Mammalia; order Dermoptera; family Cynocephalidae; genus Galeopterus; species Galeopterus variegatus. The sequence goes on along the minus strand of NW_007727153.1, from coordinate 208,979 downwards.
TACCATCACACTGGGATTAGGGTTTCAACATGAATTTTGGAAAGACACAAACATGCAGTCTATTGTACCATCTCAGAGTTTGTTTCCCAGAAAACTCAACCTAAGACCATATCACATCCACTAAACAAGTTGAGATTGTGGGAATATGGTGTATAATTTATCATTGCCATAAACTAGCAAACGACAAGTACCCTGAGAGGAAAAGAAAGTACTGCTTCAACTATACAAATTGTTATATCATGGTGCACCGGGAGGCCATGATAGCTCCGGACTGGTGGTATTCAGATAAAATCCAAACAATCTTCATAAATATAAAGAAATGGATTTTAAGTTGAGGAATTAGTATTAAATGAAACACATGAAGTCAAATCCCTGTAACCTAAATGGATATATCCTATAAAACAGTCATATAGTACTTTGAATCCAAACTTATACATATTAAGTAATATTTCTCAACTACAAAGAATGAATCATTAGTATTCAAATACATGGTACTCATTTTCACATTGTTTATGTCTTTTAAGCATTATGTTATAATAAACATGCAATTGAGTGGCAGCTGAGCCATGTATAAATTTATTGTCCAATGATACTGAAATAATCGTCTTTCATAAGAATGGTAAAAACCTGGAACCAATCTAAATGTCTAATCAGGAAACTAAATAAATTATGGTACATTATATCATCATTAGTGACAATATGAGTAGATTTACATTATTGACATAGAAAGATGTGATACATAGTATCATTAAGTGACAGAGCAGCCTGCAAAGTAATATTGTGGAATGACTTTATTTTTATGAATAATTTATGTTCAGGTAAATACACGTGAAGAATGCTGAGTGAAAGTACATTAAAATGTTAATCATTAATAATTATAATTATTATCTGCTGTGCTTCAGTGTCCTATCCAGTGCTCCAGCCAACTTCTAATGACTACCTGTGTTGACAGCGTTTTATTCCAGAAATGTGGAAGATAGCTCTGCTGTGAGCAGGCTGAAAACGCTGAGGAAGTAGCTCACCCCTGAGGTGGCATAATTCTGAAGTTTTTATCTTGCAGTATCTCCCGGTGTTTATCCATAAGATTTCTCTCCAGTCACCCACTGTGATAGCTGGCTTAAGAACATACTCTTCGTTGGCTGGATTCTCTTATATCATCTCCCTCCTTCCCTCAATTTTTCTGCATTTCCCAAATAATGTTTGCACTCAAATCCTAGTCTGCTAGTGGGCATACTCAAACTCAGATACTTATCTGTAATTTTCAAGTACTTCGACAAATAATTAAAAATTTATGTAGAAAGTTGATAATTTTTTTTTTCTGTCTTTTCCGTGACCGGTAAGGGGATCACAACCCTTGGTGTGGTGTCGCCCACACCACGCTCAGCCAGTGAACGCACCGGCTAGTCCTATATAGGATCCGAACCCGTGGCGGGAGCGTCGCTGAGCTCCCAGTGCCGCACTCTCCCGAGTGCGCCATGGGGCCGGCCCGATAAATGTTTTAAAACATTTTATATCAGATGTTTTATAAATTAAATGTATAAAAACATTTATAATCGGAAGAACAGTTAAGCGTTCATTCTGTGTCCTTTAATAAAGATATTTGACTCTAAGTTTTTTGTTTGGAATCTGTGATGGGGAAATGAAAATGACTTTCAAATATCTAAAGGGCTGGTAAGTGAAAGAAAAACTGGATGTATTCATCATGACACTGAAGAAAAAGAGGCTAGTGGGTGGAAGTTACAAGGAGAAAGATTTCTATTCAAATAAGAACTTTAAGACAGTTAAAGCTGCCCAAAAATTGAAATAAACTATTTCTGGGAAAAGAGCACTTCAGTCAGTGACAAGCGACAGTGGTTAAGCAGAGGCAGGGTGACCCCTTGACAGGGACAACCGGCCGCAAGGACCTTTGACATAACTTTCACCCTGGAGGGCTTCTAATTCTTGAGACTATTTCATCAAACTATTTGGCTGCCATGGAACTATTTATACTATTTATACTTTCTTACTAATGATACCTAGAGTATCGGATTATAGGGGACCATACACAAGGGTACTTCAATAAGTTCATGGAAAAATAGAATTAAAAGAAAATATGAATCTTTCCATGAACACTTTTTGAAGTACCTGCCTATTCACTACTGTACCTTCTGACATGAGTGAAGGGATCATTGTAACACCTTGTGCAAGAGGTAAATGTACATTCACAAGATGAAGAGGTAGAGAGAGATTTAGGATTCTGGATAAATCATTAAATTTGGGTCCGAAAATGTTGACTTCGATTTTCCCATTATTAACACTGGCTGGAGAGAGACCATGAAATAGATCTTGTTTTATATACTCATATCTAGCATTTGAAACATCTGAAATGTAAGCCAGAGACCATCAAGAAGTGGTCAGTTTGAACAAATAAAATAATTCATTATATGTCCTAAAACAAAAGGAAACAATACTTCTTCCTTGACTCTACATTATGAGAGAGTACAGAAATGGGAAGAAATAGCCAGTGTGTAATACTGTTGGATCCTCTAGTTTCCTAGCGTGGTTAAAGGAGATTGAAAAATATGGTATCATAAAAGTGGGGAAATGGGTAAGTAGGGAGCAGTTGGAATAAATGAAAGCGACAGGGGTGTTTGCTAGCAGCTTTGTTCTATCATCCCCATAAATTATATCAGATTTTCTAGATCACATGTATCATATACTTTGGTTTGGAAAATATGGCTCCATTTGTATGGCAATGAGATTTCTGGGTCATAAGACCCAGGACCATGTCCCTCTTTCACCATTAACCTGCTCATGATGCATCAACCTTGAGAAGGTGGCTTAATCTTTCTGAGCCTTAATTTCTCCATGTATAATGTGAAGCAGCACACTACATGATTTTATGATTTCCTTCCAGCATTAGCAGTTGTATTTCTACAAGGATGGTTCTCATCGCTACACAGGAGAGAGCACATACTCATCTACCAAAGAACCAAGGCTGTCTCACATGCTGTATCCCCAAACTGACTTAAGCCAGTTTGATTATTCCTGATTATTACACCCCACGGAAGCATCCAATGACTAGAGGTAGGTGAGGACTATTGGTTCCTCCTCCTACAATCTATTATGTGGATTTTATAATGAAGTCAAGTTCAAACTATGCCACACTTACACATTTCTTTTGGTGAGAAGAAATAAAAACAGTCATACAACCTGTAGTACAAGCTTGCTAAAGCCTCAGATTTCTGTTCTTTTAAATACTGGAGCAAGTAGTTTGCATAAGAGAATCACTCAAGGTAGATGCATCATGACTGAGCTAATCATCTAGTTGAAGCCAGGCCACAAAATCGATCTTAAGTGGCTATACAAAGGATTAATTGGAATTCTAAGCATGGAGTACCATTCCAAAGGGTAGAGACTAATGGGTTCACTGCATTTTTATACTGTGTCCCTGTTCATGCAGTTGTGGAAGAGCCAGTACAATATTCCTAGCCAATCAACATCTCTTATTATTTTACCTATGAAAAATAATCTCCAATGTATCATGCTAACTAACAAACCTGTGTTCATTAATGATATTAGGAATGCTGCCTGTGGAATGTGAGCTTTTTTTTTTTTTTTTTTTTTTTGCATACCACTGATCTGTGTATATCCAACTCAATTAATTAGCTTTAGCTTTCCTAAGGTGCAGATTAAAATTATACACATATATCACACTGTCCATAATGAACTATTCTAAAGTAAATTACATGCATATAACAATATGATGACGGCTTCCAGGAAAGACTACTTCTTTTTTTTTTTTTCCTTTTTGTCTTTTTTTGTGACCGGCAACGGCTCGCAACCCTCAGTGTCGTGCCCGTACCAGACCGGGACTGGCAACGGGATCGCAACCCTTGGTGTTGTGCCCGCACCTCACTCAGCCAGTGAGCAGCCGGTCTGTACGTGGGATCCGAACCCTCAGCTGGAGCGTCGCTGCGCTCCCAAGCGGTGCACTGTAGCAGTGCGCCACCGGGCAGGCCCAGGAAAGACTACTTCTAAAATGCCGTGAGGTTGCACCACTGTTTATTGTTGTTAGGTAACGCCATGTGATATTCTTTTTCCCTCTCCTCTCTTTATCCTCTCTTTACCATTCTTCATCCAATTCTCTTTGCCATTCTTTTTACTATCCTTTTATTATCCATCACACCGTCCTCTGTTTACCATGTGATATTATTTCTTAATATCATTATGTACTGAATTAAGACATTAACTCCTTAGTGTCAATTATAGTAATATTCTTTTGTCCCCTTTGTTCATCCTTTACACGTATCTGGCAAAGCCCTGACTCAGGATTAATGAAACCATCTGCCTTCTTCATTCATATGCCTGGGCTTCTGAACATTGCTAGAGAAAATTATATAGTCTGTGCACTGGAGACTCTAGAAGTTCTTAGTCTCTAACTTCAGGTGGCCTTCAAGTTGCCTAGCAGCATTTCTATATGTACTACAAGACCTCTGTAATGCCCAGGAGAATAAGGAATCCTAACACAATGTGAAGTATCTCACTGCAATGAATGGCTGCAAAGATGGGTTGTGACTGGGCCACACAGCAACGCTTTCCCTCTCACCCTCTCCCTCCATGCTAAACCCTTCCAAGCTACCACCACTTCTGCACAACCGCAAGGGCTTTCTTGCTTCCCATATTTGCCCCCTAATGTCTATTCTCTACATAGCAGCCAGAGTAAGCTCTCAAAACTGCAAAGCAGACCAGATAATCCCCCACTTACTCTTGATGGCTTCCTGCCATACTTAAAACGCTCTTCTTATGAAGGCCTGTCAGAACCCACATGACCTGGCTGCTGCCCAGTCTTACTACACCTCTGTCCACACTGGCATTCTTGCTGATCCCTAAGCCTAAAGCTCAGGCCCGCCCCTTTTGCATTTGCTGTTCCCTCTGTTTGGAACCTTCTTCCTGAGAGTTTGACATGGTTCACCCCCTCACTCCATTCAGGTCTCTGCTCATATGTCACCTTCCTCAACCTCCCTACCTGTCCTCTTTCTTGTACCATCAGCCTGAACACAGAGAAATACCAGTGCTTGAGCTTTTACTTACTGCTGTATAAGGGAATTTTCGCAAGTTATATACTTCCATGTTCTGTTCCTTATTGTCTCGTTGGGTCTGCAGCACACTTACACATGGAAAGATAGACATATCTTTGTATCCTTCAGAAGGATTGATAAAGCAACAGTCTAGAATGGCAAGAGGGACATGGAGAGTAGGGAGGAGAGATGCTTACCTACTTTTGCCCATGCAGGCCTTGGATTCTTTTATCTCTTTAATATTTATTTATTTTTAAAATTTACATATAGTAAAATTCACTCTTTGTGATGTGCACTTTCACAAATTTTGACATATGCCTATAGTCATTTATCAACCCCCATAATCAAGATATAAAGCAGTTCCATCTATCACCCCTCAAATTTCCTAATGCAGCCCCTTTGTGGTCACCTCTTTTCCCACCCCCAATCCCAACCCCAGGCGACCACGGGATCTGTTCTCCGTTGCTATAGTGTTTAGGCCCTAGAATTTTGATTATATCCATTATTTGAGGTCCAGCCAATCCTAATCTCTGCAGGCATCATTTGAATCGGAACTTGATGATAGCAAAATAATTAGCTGAGCTTGACTGAAAGTGTTAACTTAAGCATACATACATTTAATAAAATAATCGTGAGCTTTTATGGGAATGTGATATAGGTTCTCACAGCAAAACCTTAGCTGGGGGCTTAGAAGAATAATTTCTATCCTGGCCTGACTTTGCTCAGACGGCTCCTCTCCTATTTTGCTGGGTTCTGCTGATATTCTTTCCAATATCTGTACTTGCCCCTCATAAATTGCCTCTTTATGTAATGTTCTTAATACCAGTTGCAGTATTGTTCTTTTAAAAATATACCAATATCCAAACTTCCTTTTATGCACTGGATCATTGTCACTGAATTACTGAAGGTTACTGTCTTTCATGATCTCTGCAAAATGCCAGCTGCCTATTAAGTTCCTGCAGCTCCCAGTGTCTTTCTGTCTCAGTCCTGCATTCTGAATCTGTACTCCTGGCTCAGACACCAGTTCCTTCTTAACCTACATGTTCTGTACCCTGCCTATGGTCTAACACATATGTGTTTTGAGTGTGCCCTGGAACAGGAGGGTTTAAGTGTCAACATCCAACTTCCAGCCTGTTTACTACAACCCTGTCGTAGTCCTGTTTGACCATTTAATATCCACTAATCATTCACATCTACTGGAAACTCTGATCCATGAATTACATGGTGGACTTGAATTTCCCAGTAGTACAAAATAAAAAGTAGGAATAACAAGAAAGCTCACAGGTTAGTTCTTGTGCCTGCAACAGCTGCAGCACCAACACCAGAGGTTAACACATCTGGAAGGTTGCAATTGCAAAGTTTGATGATTCACAAATTGGCATAGGCCTTGTCTCGTGTATTAGAGGGGCTACACTGGGTTCTAGCTGTGCATTCACCTTGGAGGCCACTTTATTTCCTAGTTCCAGCTGCTCCTTCAAGATCCTTGAGGGAGATATATGTCCAGGGATAGGGGCAAAGGAAAACAAAGCAACCCTTTAGTTGTAGACTAGGATGGCTGTATGACCTGGTTTGCCAGGAGAATGCTGGTTGTCAAGTTAATTATTAACAACACTTTTTTTACTCCTAAGTGTATCCATTTTGATGATAAATTACATGGCGACGCTGGTTATATACAGCATAAATATACAACATGGAACTCTCTCTATTCCCCACAGCTCTGGAGGGAATATGGAACCATCAGAAACTAGACAGAAAAGGAAAGGGGCTAAAGAAAGGGATCAAAGTCATTCCTAGTATTGACAAGTAAAATTAGCAGCCAGAATTTTTCAATATTTCTCATAGTAGAAACAACTCTAAAAGGAGTTCTTAGGGTGGAATTTGAGTTTTCACAAATTTAGAGACTAAGGACAAAGAGTAAGCCCCTGAAATGAGACAGTGACATCGCCAAGAAGAAATGTAGTTAAGTAAGAAAGAGATGCAGGAAAGCCGTGCAGATTGGACCAGAACAGAGACCAATTCCCTTAGCCAAAAATGTCTGAAGGAGGAACTGAAAGATGATGTTGGAACTAATTATTATTATTATTAGCCACAAAACAAGTCATAATACATTTAAAAAGACTAAGATATTAGGAATTATGTTCTCTGACCACAATAACAGAGGGAAATTTAGAAAATTCACAAATGTGTGGAAATTAAACAACACTGCCCTAAAGAAACAATGGGTAAAAAGAAAAATCACAGAGAAATTAGAGAGTACTTTGTGATAAAAAATGAATGTGCAACATAGCAAAATTTATAGGATTCATGCAAAATTTATAGGGCTCATGCAGTGCTTAGAGGAAAATTTATACTTATAAACAATTATATTAAAAATAAGAAAAATAATTATATTAAAAACAAGAAAAACAATTATATTAAAAAGAGGGAAAATCTAAAATGAGTGATGTGAATTTCTACCTTAAGAAAATAGAAAAAGAAGAGAAAACTAAGACAAAAGCAAATACAGGTAGGAAATAACAAAGATTACAAATGAAATATATGAAATAGGGAAGTAAAAAACAAAACTAAAAGCTGATTCTTTAAAAAGATCAACTTTTAGGGCTGGCCCGGTGGCGCACTCGGTTGAGGTTGGCGCTTGGGAGCGCGGTGGCGCTCCCGCCGAGGGTTCGGATCCCATATAGAGATCAGTCCACTCACTGGCTGAGCGCGGTGCGGGCGCGACACCGAGGGTTGGGATCCTGTTGCCAGTTGCAGTACGGGCATGACACCGAGGGTTGTGATCCTGTTACTGGTCATGAAAAAAGACAAAAAGGAAAAATAAATAAATAAATAAATAAAATAAAATAAAAAGATCAACTTTTAAAAGAATCTTTAAAAATATTCTTTAGGGCCGGCCCGGTGGCGCACTGCTACAGTGCACCACTTGGGAGTGCGGTGGCGCTCCCGCCGAGGGTTCGGATCCCACATACAGACCGGTTCCCGCTCACTGGCTGAGCGAGGTGCGGGCGCAGCACTGAGGGTTGCGATCCCGTTACCGGTCCCGGTCCAGTACGGGCGCGACACTGAGGGTTGCGGTCCGTTGCCGGACACGAAAAAAGACAAAAAGGAAAAAATATATATATATTCTTTAAAAAGATCTAGACTGACCAAGAAAAAAAGAGAGATCATAATTACTAAAATCAGAAATAAAGCAAGGGCATTATTACATTGTCATTATGGTTTTTTGTGGTGGTAAGATTTAGTTTCTTTCTCTTTCCCATTTGCTTTTTTGTTCTACCAGTGGGTTTTGTTCTTTCCTGTATATTCATGGTAGTGATTATTGTTTTTTGGATTCTAGATGCAGGACTTCCTTGAGGATTTCTTGCAGGGCTGGTTGTGGGGTGGTAAAATCCCACAGTTTTTGTTTGTCTGGAAAATACACTATTTTTTCCCTCATTTCTGAAGGATAACCTTGCTGGATATAGTATTCTTGGCTGACAGTTTTTTCTTCTAGTATTTTGAATATATCATCCCATTTTCTTCTTGCCTATAGAGTTTCTGTTGAGAAGTCTGCTGTTTGATAGGGCTCCCTTGTAGGTGACTTGATGCTTTTCTCTTGCTTCTTTTAAGATTCTCTCTTTGGGGCCGGCCCGGTGGCGCACTGCGCTAGTGCGCCGCTTGGGAAGCGCGGCGGCGCTCCCGTCGAGGGTTCAGATCCCACATACAGACCGGTTCCCGCTCACTGGCTGAGCGAGGCGCGGGGGCAGCGCCGAGGGTTGCGATCCCGTTGCCGGTCCCGGTCCGGTGCGGGGGCGACACTGAGGGTTGCGAACCATTGCCGGACACGGAAAAAGACAAAAAAAAAAAAAAAAGATTCTCTCTTTGTCTTTGAGCTTTGCCAGTTTGACTATGATGTGTCTTGGAAAGGATCTTTTTGGGTTGAATCTGTTTGGGGATCTTTGAGCCTCCTGGATCTGAAGGCCCATGTCTCTCCCTATACCTGGGAAGTTTTCCATTATTATTTCATTGAATAGGTTTTCCATGCCTTTTCCTTTCTCCTTCCCTTCTGGAACACTCATGATTTGAATGTTTGTGTGCTTAAGGTTGTCTGCCAGCTCTTGTAGATTTTCTTCATTTTTTAAAATTCTTTTTTACTCTCTTTTTATTTTATTTTATTTTATTTTTGTCCTCCCACTGGGTTCTTTCTAAAAGACTGTTTCAAGATCAGAGATTCTTTTTTCTTATTGTTTTATAGCCTGCTGCTTAAGCTATCAGTTGTGTTTTTATTTCACTGAGTAAATCTTTCAGTTCTATAAGTTCTGCTACATTCTTTTTTAAGGTATTAATCTCTTTGTAAATTTCCTCCTTCATATCCTGGATTTTTTTTCTTGTTTCATTATGTTGTCTGAGTCTTCTTCTATCTCAGTGATTTACATTATGATTGTTGCTTGGAATCCCTCTTCAGTCATTTATTTCAAATGTTTTCTGCTCTATAGGGCCTGGCATTTTAGAATTACTGAATTCTTTTGGTGGTGTCACATTTTCTTGTGTTTTTATATTTCTAGTCACCCTACATTGATGTCTGATCATCTGAAGAGCAGTTGCTTCTTCTATTACTCTGGAGTGGGCTTTGAGGCTAGAGATGTCCTCTTCTTTTTCCATTCTCCACTAGTGACTCGCCTTGTATCAATACAGTTGAGTGTCTGGCAGGTCACCTGCACGGTGGCTGTGTCTTCTGCTGTGGCCTTGAGCCATTTCAGCAGCAGCTATGGCTGGATGGTGGCTGTAGCCTCCTGAACAGAAGCAATGTTTTTGGTATGTTCTCTTGCCTGCTTCCGAGTGGGAGGTACTGCCCTGGGATCCCAGGAGTGATCTCTTGCCTGCTTCCAGGTAGAGGAGGCTGCCAATATCAGAACTAATTTTATGTCAGATGTTCTTATCTTGGGATCCAGGAATGGACTCTGGGGTCTATGTCACTCTTCTGAATTATGACTAAAACTTTTTGTGTACATAAAAATTTCCATAATTTTCATCAGATTCTTAGAAAGTTCTAAAAAAGTTAAGAACTATTGCTTTATTATGTTTTCAGTTCTGGTATACTTGTATATTAAAAGCTAACTAGGAGCTTGCTGGTTAGCTAAGTTAGTTAAAGCACAGTGTTACAACCCCAAGGTCAAGTGTTTGGATCCCTGTACCAGGCAGCTGTCAAAAAAAAAAAAAAAAGTAGCTAGTTCAAAACCTACTATCAGTTTCACAAAATCCTGAGTTAAATAAGCCTTAACCCAGCTAACCCAGCCCTACCTGAGTTTAACAATTCCAATACTCCGAGTCGAGAAAACCAGAAAAACAGAATTGTTAACAAAATCCTCTCTTAATACAGCTGATTTCTGTCTAGGTATGTCATACATTACAGAAGTCCCTGGTAATTACATATTTCTTAGGATAACCATGAGACAGTTTTGTAGTTTTATCACCATGTAAGTAAAATACCATTTGAGATACAAATGAGAGAGATATGTCATGTGTAAGAAAATAGGCTGGTTCTGCAATGCTATTTGAGGACACTCCTGTTCCTTTTGACTTTGAGTTTAGTTTATTCCTTTTGGGTACTGCATTTATGTACCAAGTGAGCTAGGATGTGATTGGTTTATATGGCTCTTACTTGTAATAAAATAGTGAATTGTAATCAGTTCTGCTTCTGCTACCATAAACCTCACACTTGTTCCTGCCATTAAGTATCTGAATGCCCTTGTGAAAATCATTTAGCTTCTCTGGACCTGAGGTTCCTTATCTCAAGACATGAATGAGAGCACTGGATTTCATTAGATGTTATCTAAGGTTCCTTCCAACTCTGATTTTATGGCGTTGTATTTCTAGGAAGGTATCCATGTTTATCATTCTTAAGTTTATGCAACAAACTCCTGAGGAAGAAAGGCATGTTATGTTCATTCAGGATTATACCTAAGACAAAAAGTAAATAACAGATACAACATTGTTTGAGCCCTTTAGGCACCTTGGAAGAGGGCCTTTTAGGGAAGCCTTCCTTCTCTCAACTCTCTTCTTCCTCCTAAAAAGATTGATTGATCAGATTCCAGGAGTCTGAGTGGGTGGGGGGCTCATCATTCACTAAAGGTCATACACACGGTGCATCACTAATTCTCCCTTCCTTCTTATACCTACATGGCTTGTCCAAGCTGGCTCTTTTGTATCAACTTTCCCACCCACACAGAAACAAACAAAAAACTAAGCTAGTTTCCACTCCTGGGCACTGAAGTTTCCACTTCTGGGCACTGAAGGCAAGACTCCTGTCCTTTTGGCCTTCTTCTTTCTGGAACATTGGGAGTTTCTGCTATTCAAACATAGGCCACATGCCCCTATCAAATGTAGCAGGACATGGCATGGGGCTGGAGGAGGAGAGCGTGAGGTTGGAGGCCTGAGCCAGGAACCAAATTGGCTGGAACATGGATCTTGGGCTTCCCAGCCTCCAGAACTGTGAGGAAATGAATTTCTGTTGTGCAAGCCACCCAGTCTACGGTATTTTGTTATGGCAATCTGAGCTGACTAATATAGAAGCATAACAAAAAATCTTGCTCTAAAGAAGCTTACAATTCAATAGAGAGTGCAATAAAATGTCTATGAGGGCTTAGAAAGAACTGTTAATTACAAGATCATACAAGATTTTAGAGAGGACGTGGTAGATAGAGTTTTGGTTCTGTTCAGCCTGACATACCTCCTTAAGCAGGTGATCCTGGCTTCATACTATATCCCTAGTTCTGTTTTGACATAAACCACCTACCACATATTTAATGATAATCAAAAGAACCTGCCCTGAGCAGGTCAGCTAAATTATAATGCTTGGGAAATCTGGGATATCAGTAATCACATCCGCTTGTCCTGGAAAACATTATCATAAGACCATTTAACTTAGAAGCAGCTATACTGGCACCAAAAAGCCATAAAATAACTTAGAATACTTATTACCCTTACCCTAGATCCCTGCATGTAGGATGTTACCTAGTAACAACCAAGAATCTATATGTCATGTATTACCAATGGAAAGCTTGATGAAGTAATAAGGCAGGGATGTCTTTTTCTCTCTCTCCTTTGACCCTTCCCCCTTCTTGTGATTATAAAATATTAAGCCCTACTGGCCCTCTTCAGAATACATTTTTCAGGGCTACCTGATTTATGTGTCTCCCCAGTAGCAATAATCATACTAATTCAGTAAATCCTTGCTATATGTTTTTGGTCTCAGTTTCCTCTTAGGTCAACATCAGCAAAGCTTAGTACTGTGCCTGCTCTTCTGACCACTGACTTCAACACTCATTCTCCAATTGTCCCCTCACCTCACAGATCTGATACATGGTAATATTTTTTGGCCCATTATACTGGCTCATACAAACTGCACTTCTGCCTTCCTATCCTCCGAATTTATCTTAGGACCAATTTGGACTGTGCTCCTATATGCTGACTCTCTCACTGAGTGCTTCCATTTCTCTCAGCTTGTTGTCTTCTGTTGACCCAGTTGGTAACAGTTTTCTGCTTGTGTATTGTGAAAAGTATTATTAAAATGCTTTCCTTTGATATCTGAGCCACTTAGCAATACCGTCTTAGTGGCTAGAACCTCTAACTGCCATTCAAATGACCAAGAATAACTTTTGAAAGGGTTTATTGTGGCCATCACAAAGGTTGGTCATGCCATATGATCCCAGCAATCCTCACTTTTACAGTGTTAGTATGATGATGCAGCTTGAAGATGTAAACTTTTGATTTCATTTGTGAAACTTTCTCTCTGACTAGTGTATCATGGGATTTTTAAATACTTCTTTAAGGAATTACATGATTTTCTTTTGTGTTCTAATTTAGGCAAAACAGAGACATTAATACAGCATATATTTGGGCATCTTATGTTATTGCGATTATAATAGTGTACAGCTCTTTAATCTCATTTATTGAATAACCTCTTGGCAACTACATAAATTATTAATTATAAAGCTGAATTTATGGATTTATTATGTATTGTGATATCATTATTATAACAATAACAGCACAAAGGAGGGGAAAGAAAACGGAGCAAAGTTTTTGTATACTATTAAAATTAGGGGATCCTTAGGCAGGAGCCAAGTACAGCCTCCTCTGCCCAGATGCAGGCAAGAAACAGAGCATGCCTGGGGTCCTGAGGCAGGAGCCCAGGGCAGCCCTCTCTTCCCGGATGCAGGTAAGAAAAAGAGTATACCCTGGCTCCTAGGCAGGACCCAAACGCAGCATCCCCCACCTGGAAAGAGGCAAGAAGCATGCGAAAAACACTTCTTCCTCACAGGTGGCCCACCACAGTTACTGCTGCAATAGAGGCTCAGCACCACAGCAGTAGCCACAGCTACCATGCAGGTGGCCTGTCAGACACTTGACTCTAGTGACACAAAGGGAGTCACCAGTGGAGAGCAGAAAAAGAAGAGGATATCTTTCTCCTCAAGGTCACTCCAACGTAACAGAAGAAGCAACCGCTCTACCATGCCCCTGCTTTATTTACAATTTTAGTAATTTCTGTCTTCTCTCTTTTTTTCTTGGTCAGTCTAGATAAAGATTTACAAATTTCGTTGATCTTTCTAAAGAATTTTTTAAAAAAGACTATTACGCAGTCTACAAAGCACCATTGACGTAAGTATTTTAATCAAACATTAACTTTACATAATTCTTTTAGGATATGATAATCTTTATGTATATTGTGTAACTTGTTAAAATGTAACTATCATTCATTTTCTTTGACAGACTTTGTATGGGAGATTGAAATCAAGCTCAAAACTCATTTCTCATTATGATCTAAGTTTTTTTCTTTACTATTTCTTTTCTACATCTCTTCTGACAGTTTTGAATTTTCTAAATCAGATAGTAAAGAACATTTTTGCTTTCAAGAGTTCATCATAATACATTTCTATATTATTAAGTGAAATAAAATAAAATATTTGTAAACTGCAAAAAAATAAATTCTGTGGTCACTGGTTCTTTGCAGTTAAATTAAAAACAAAAAATAAAACAAAAATTAAGTAGGTATTGACCAGAACTTGATTGCTTTAATTAAGGTGTTCATTGCAATCTCCAAGGAAACTAAGAATATTCCTCAAAAAAAAAGTTAACAAAAAAGGAAATTAAAATGATACGCTACAAAATATCTATTTAAAAGAAGGAAATAATAAAAATAGAGAAACAAAAATGATGTAAAACATATAGAAAATAAATAGAAATGGCAGACATAAATCTTACATCATCAGTAATTATATTAAATGTAAACTAAAAACTAATCAAATTTGATGGACTAAACAGTTTAATCAAAAGTCATAGCTTTGTAGAATGGATAAAAAACATGATCCAACTATATGCTGCCTGGAAAAGATACACTTTAGTTTCAAACACACAAATAGGTTGAAAGTAAAAATATGGCAAAAGACATAGCATGCAAACAGGAAACAAAAGACAGCTGGAGTAGCTATACTGATATCAGACAAAATAGACTTTAAAACAAAAAGTGCTACTAGAGACGAAGAAGGACATTTTTCTCATGATAAAAGGATCAATCCACTAGGAACATAAATAAAGGGGTTAATTCAACAATATGACAATTATTAATATATATGTGCCTAACAACAGAACCCCAAAATCATAAAGCAAAAATTGAGAGAATTGAAGGAAGAAATAGACAACTCAACAATAATAGTTGGAAACTTTAATAACTCAATTTTGATAACGGATAGAATCAATAGATTATTAGTAAGAAAATAGAAGTTTTTAAAAATATTATAAACTAGTCAGACCTGTCAGACATCTTTAGAACACTCCATCCAAAACAACAGTGTACACATTCTTCTCAAGTACACATGGAATATTCTTCAGGGATGATCATATGTTAGGCCATAAGGCAAGCTTCAATAAATTTAAGAGGACTGGAATAGTACAAAGTATGTTCTCCAACAAAAATGGAATAAAATTAGAAATCTATAACAGAAGGATTTGGAAAATTCTTAGGTATGTGGAAATCAGACTACAAGCTCCTAAATAATCAATTGGTCAAAGAAAAAATCACAAGGGAAATTAGCAAATACCTTGAGATGAATGAAAATAAAACACAACACGCCAAACTTATGGAATACAACTAAAGCTATACTTGGTGGGAAATTTATAGCTGTAAACACCTATATTAAAAAAGAAGAACTATCTCAAGTCAATAGACTAAACTTTTGCCTTAATAAACAAGAAAAATAAGAGTAAACTAAATCCAAAGCAAGCAAAAAGAAGAAAATAATAAAGACTAGAGTGGAAATAAATGAAACAGAAAATAGAAAAACAATAGGAAAAATGTACAAAGCTAGAAGTTAGTTCTTTGAAAAGATCAACAAAATTTGATAAATTTTTAGCTAGACTGAAAAAGAAAAAGAGAAAGAGAGAAGACTTAAATTACTAACATTACGAATAAAGAGGGGACATCTACCAACTTGACAGAAATTAAAAGGACTATAAGGGAATGAATAATTGTTTGCCAAAAAATTCAAAAGCCTGGGTAAAATGAACACATATCTAGAAAGAAAAAATACCAAAACTGACTCAAGAACAAATTAAAAATCTGAGTAGAACCTAACAAATAATTAGTAAAAATAATTTTTAAACTTCCCACAAAAAAATCCAAGGCCCAGATACTTCACCAATAAATTCTACTTAACTTTTAAAAAAGAATAAACACTAATCCTTCTCAAAATTATTTATTGTTATTATTTTTTAAAATTTATTTATATATTTTTTGGTGGCTGGCTGGTAAGAGGATCCAAACGCTTGCACTTGATGTTACCAACACCACACTCTAACCAAGTTAGTTAACTGGCCAGACCAGGTCAACTGATTTTTGTAAGGCTGCAATATAATTCAATGAGAAAGAATAATCATTTCAACAAATGGTGCTGGGATCACTGGATGTCCACATGCAAAAGAAGCTGGATCCCTCCCTCACACAATATACAAAAATTAATTAAAAATAGATCATAGACCTAAATGTAAAAGCTAAAACAATGGAACTACTAGAAGAAAGCATAGTAGTAATCTTCATGACCTTGGCAGTGATTTCTTAGATATGAAACCAAGCGCAAGCAACAAAAGAAAAAAAACTGAACATCATAAAAATTAAACTCCTTTCTGCTTCAAAGGACACCATCAAGAAACTGAAAAACCCCACAGAATGTGAGAAAATATTTGCAAATCATATATCTGATAAAGGTCTAGTACACAGTACATATAAAGCACTCGGACAACTCAACAATAAAAAAAAACAGTAATCCAATTAAAGAATGGGCAAAGGATTTGAATAGACATTTCTACAAAGACAAACAAATGGTCAATAAACACATGAAAAGACACTCAGCATCATTAGTCATCAGGAAATGTAAATCAAAATCACAATGACCCTAGGATGACTATAATCAACAAGATGGACAAGTATTGGCAAAGACATGGAGAAATTAGAACCCTCATACATTGCTGGTACAATGTAAAATAGTACAGCCACTTTAGAAAAGTTTACCAGTTTCTCAAGAGTTAAACAAATGACCCATCCTTTTCACTCCTAGATATCTACTGAAGAGAATTGAAAACATGTCCATGGAAAAACTTGTACACAAATGTTCATAGTAGCATTATTCATAATAGCTAAAAAACCAGAAACAACCTAATTGCCCATCAACTAATAAATGTATAAACAAAATGTGATATATCCATTCAATGGAATATTCCTAGTGTATAAAAATAAATGAAGTACTGATACACACTACGACATGGATGAACACTGGAAATATTAGGCTAAGTTAAAGAAGCCAGACTCAAAAGACTGTATATAATTCCATTTATATAAAATAGCTAGAATAGACAAATCCATAGAGACAGAAAGTAGATTAGTGGTTCTCAGGGATCGGGGGGAGAGGAGAATGGGAGGTATATGCTGATGAGGATGAAGTTTCTTTTTGAGATGATAAAAATGTTCTAAAATTAGATAATGGTAATTGCACAACTCTGCAAGTATACTAAAAACCACTGAATTGTACACTTTAAAAGGGTGAATTTTATATGTGATTTATATCTCAATAAAGCTGTCATTTTTTAAATGTCTGGCATACGGTAGGTACTTAATTAATGTTGGTTGGTTTCATTCTCATTAGCCTAAATTCAGATAACAAAGCTGAGGCTATTTCTTGCCTAGGGTTTAATATGTTCTATTCCCCTCAGCCCTGGCAGTGGCCAGGTGGGACTGTCTGGGACTTGCCCGTGAAAGCAACTGGAAACAGCTGTCCAGGTTGCTGGGCTGAGGAGAGGAGATGTGGTAAAGAATGGGAATCCACAATGAGAGAATAGATGTGGACTCTCATCAGAGGCCACTGAGACAATAAACTTGGGGAAAGGGTGGAGAATAAAACTTGAGACAAGAGACCAGTGGCCTGTGATCTGGAAGCACCTTAATTCAACTAGCAGCTTCCTATACCCCTCTCTGTTTAATTTGGCTGCAAGTTTGATTTCTTACAGAGCAAGGGCAAGTGTCCTGCTGCTTGTACTCAGGGCTATCTAGTCATTTTCTTGCCAGGAAACTGTATTTTGGACATTACTGAGCACAGCTAGGAAGAATAACAAATGAGAAAGGAAATCTTAAAATACTGTGGATATGAGTGAAAAAGACTGTTGAAATCAGTTGTGCTGTATTAGCAACAGGTAAACCAGATACAACTGTATTAACGGGCTGCATAAGTTTTAATTCTGATGCAATGTTTTATGCAGATAAAGAATTTATTCATTTACTCAATAACATTAAACAAAACCCCTGGGAACAGAACTAAAATATATTAAGAATTGATTGTTTACTGGACACTGTATTAAGCACTTTTGCAAATTAAATCCAGAGAGATAAAGCCTAACAGAGAGCCCGATCTTATGATTGCACAACAGTGACCTTTGAGAAGCAGCTTCATGAAAGAGATGAACCAGAGTCGGGAGGATTAAAGAGTGAGTGGGCAGTGAAAAGTGAAAATACGTGGGCTCAACAGTTACGGAGAGGATAGAGGAGATAGTCTGAAGAAGTAGCAGGGTAAAAAAATTATAGTACCTTTTTTTTCTGATTACACAATATGTGCCCAGTGTAGATACTTTGGAGGAACAGAGACGTATGAGTATAAAGAAGAACGTGAAATGGTTTATAATCTTTAAAGAAAATCAAACTACAAATCTATATGTTCTGCATAAATTCACATCAAAGAAACCTGGATACTAAATTATTTAAAAGCTAGCATACAATTTAGATTTCTAACTAATCAAAGTATATTTGTATTAAGGATAAAGAGAGAAGAGATCAGAAAGTGACTTCTCTTTCAAGGGACAAGTTTATTCAAAGGAAAAGTGTGGAAGTGGCTGAAGCCACCTGAAACTACTCAGAGATTATTTTCCTTATTAACAACAGGAAATTTTGTTGACAGAAGTAAGTCTAGAAACTTAGAATGAAAACGAGGTGGGACAGTTAGAGTAATTTTAGTGCCATGTCAAATAGTTTTCGGAAAGGAGATGCAGTATAAATACAATAAATGACCATAGCCATAATTGTTCCATGCAGATCACTCAATCAACATGGCAGAAGTGATTTGGTGGGGCATTAAAATGGCTGAAATGATCAGATTACTATGTTCTCATCATTTGGGGCATGCATAGTGATATGCCTGTATTCAGTACTCATGACTTCATTCAATAAAAAAAATGCACGTACTATTAGCCAAGTGTTTTCCTAGAGCCTGTGATAAACACAAAGAACTAGGGCACAGAAATTGGTCTCAAGGTGTGTACAGTCTAGTTGGAGAAGGTAAAGGAAGCATGACTAAATGCTCTCTTTCAATTTAGCAATTCTGCGGAAGACTAAGCTAGCTGAGAAGAGTGTGAGGTATCTATCATCAGAAGCATTTGCGGTTATTGTCCAATTCTATGTATTTTCAATTTCAAGGTGTCTATTTTCAAGTTTGTTGTTGGGTAATAGACAAAAGATGCATATGGTAAACAAAAAAAAGTATTCAAATGATACAAAAGAGCATTTATTTTAAAATTTCATTATTTGCTTTTCTTACATACCAGGACACAAAAGATGCCCTAATTTTCAAAGACACTAGTTTTTTATTAGCTTGTTATTTCATTTCCTTCCCCATTTAACCTCTATTCTCATGATATATAATATGTAGAGCTTGGACTCTTTACAGAATTTCTGCAATATTTTTTCTAAATGTTTTTTTCTATGGTATAATCTATTTTCCGTTTTTGGTTTCCCACCTTTTTTATTTTCTCTTTTTTTTTTTAGCCTAATCACATAACCCAATAGGATCTAAAAATCCTTACTTCGACAATTTCTAATCCGCTACTGAATTCTTCCTAGACCCATGACTTAGCATCTGTGTTCAATATTGTGATCTACCAAAGAGGAATGGAGCTCAGCTTAACTTGCTTCTTTCAAAAAAAAAAGTAGTAGAATAATTGAGCTCATCAGCTTCCTGATTAGGGATCTTTATATTACAGCTTCATTATTTTGACATGAATTCCCTAGACATCAGACTCACCCATATTCAAATTTAAGGACAAAAGCATCCCAAAGACAAATATAAATTACTTTTGAATTACTCAACCTCTGCTTCTCCCAATACAGACAATTGAGTTGACATTATATTTTACACAGTGTAAAGTGATACCTTTGGCTACCAATTAACTTTTTATATAATTTTGAGATATCGTAGCCCAAAGAGATAGAATACAGGATTATTAATAATTCTTTTTTAGTGTTACATTTAAAATAACTTTAAAATTGGGTCATAATGAGTGATTCTTGAAAAATCCCCAGCTAATTTGAATGCCCTAGCTTTAAATAATGCTGAAACACAATGCCTTCATCTTGAAAATTTGACAACCAAATTGATACTAATTAAAGCAACTTGAGCAATTTTCCTAGGGCTCTAAAACAAAATGGAACTTGAAACTCAGTAACAAACTAGAATGACTGTCACAAATTTAGGCAATTAGAAGACATTAAAGGAAGCACACATGTAATACAGTAGAGAGCAGTTAGTTCTACAAGATATTATAAGGAATGTCATTTTTAAAAAGATATAATGCCTGGGTGCATTTAGCAGTGCTTGGCCCAGGTATATACTGGGACCTAAATCCCGGATGGGATAGGAGGAGGAACTGATATGGTAATAAGGTTGGATCACAGGGTGACAAGCTAGTGTTCAAATGGCAAATTTACCTCTGATTCAGACTGGCATTAAAATTTGTTTATTTCAGTGGGAGGATATAGAGATTTGAAAATATGAAGTCAGGAGAGGCAGCAGTTTAGGATTCCAGCTGCAGAAGTCTAATAAAGCCTTACTTCATCATTTTTAAAAATTTTAATTGACACATTGTAATTATACATAATTATGGAGTACAATTTGATGTTTTGATACATACATATGTTGTATAATAATTGGGTTAGGGTAGTTAATGTATCAATCACATCACACATCTATCATTTCTTTCTGGTGACAACATTCAAATGTCTCTCCTTTAGCTATTATGTAATCAACAAAATTTAACTGTTAACCAGTCACCCCACTGTGCAATAGAACCTCATAACTTATTCTTCCTATCTAATTGAATTTTGTAACCATTGGCCAACTTCTCCTGATTTCTCCCCCCTCCCCCACCCCCTGCAGTTTCTGGTAACCACTGTTCTACTCTCTTATTTAGGCTTACATTAATATATGTACATATAGCAAATGAAAATAAAATAAAAGCCTCACTACTGTGATGTTCTTTTTTTTCATCCTATAGAAATGTGTTTTTTTTAAATTGACTGTACATATTGATTGTACATATTTATGGGGTATAGAGTTATATTTCAATACATGTATACAATTTGTGATGATCCAGTGAGGATAATTAGCATTATTCATTATTGCAAAACTTTACCATTTCTTTATGATAAAAAGTTCTCATTCTTAAAACAACAACAAAAAATAACGGTTCCATTTTTAAAATAGACTCTATAATACATAATCTTTTAAAAATAGAATCAGTAATCTTAGAGTTATTTTCTGTCCCCCAACTTATTTATTTATTTATTTTATTATGAATATTCATGAAATACCATGCTGATTGTCACCCCTTGAGGCATGAGGTGAGGGCCAGATTCATACGGGCAGCATATCCACCACCAGAAATTGCTTTTGTACCCCATGTACCCCACCAAATTATCCCCACCTCCGACCTCCTCCTCCTCCCCCATTCCCCCCCACTGCACTTTGTAGCCCAAGGAATGTTCTCTCCCTCTGCAAGATCAACACACTACTGTGGACTTTCTTTTCTTTCTTCTTTCTCTCTTAGCTCCCACATATGAGTGAGTACATGTGGTATTTATCCCTCTGTGCTTTGCTTATTTTGCTTGACATAAATTTCCCCAGGTGCATCCATGTTGTTGCAAATGGGAGCATTTCGTTCTTTTTTATGGCATAGTAGTATTCCATGGTGTGTATATACCACAGTTTCCTTATCCAGTCATCCATCGATGGACATTTAGGTTGGTTCCATGTCTTGGCTATTGCAAGCAGAGCTGCGATGAACATGGGAGTGCAGGTGTCCCTTCGACATGATGATTTCCATTCCTCTGGGTATATACCCAGAAGCGGGATTGCTGGATCATATGGTAGATGTATCTGTAGTTGTTTGAGAAATCTCCATACTGTTTTCCATAGTGGTTGTACTAATTTACAGTCCCACCAACAGTGTAGGAGCATTCCCTTCTCTCCACACCCTCACCAGCATTTGTTATTCACCATCTTTTTGATTATAGCCAGTCTAACTGGGGTGAGGTGATATCTCAATGTAGTTTTAATTTGCATTTCCCTGATGACTAGTGATGTTGAGCATTTTTTTTATGTACCTGTTGGTCATTTTTATGTTTTCCTTTGAAAAAGATCTATTCAGCTCCTTTGCCTATTTTTTTAATTGGGTTATTTGTTTTTTTTTACTGTATAACTGCTTGAGTTCTATGTACGTTCTGGATATTAAACCCTTGTCAGATGCATAGTTAGCAAAATTTTTC